>NC_136484.1:192883017-192935517 GCF_053919585.1 Euprymna scolopes | reverse complement strand
CCGAAAGTTTTGTCTTTTTTTTCCATCATTATCTTATTTCATTATTATTTTTTTGCACACATTTATCTTTCACACGCATTCACATACATACACACATGCACACATATACACACCTACATATGCACAATACTTAAGCATTCACAGGCATGCACACCTACACACACACACACACACACACACACACACACACACACACACACACACACACACACACACACACACACACACACACACACACACACATATATTTCCCAAACAAATCCTCCACATAAGATGTAATTTTTTATTAAAACTCACCAAAAAGTTGATGTCATTGATTAGAAAAATATTTATTCCAATTAGAAAAGAAATTCTTTATCAACACATGAAATTGATATTTTTTACTTAAAAAAATTCCTCTATTAAAAATGTATTATTATGTAATTTGTAACCTTAGAATCCGATAAATTTAACACATGGCATTTGAAGGTTAGAAATTTATAAAAATTACATGCACTTAAAAATATTACTGACATCATTTAGGTTCATGGTTTACCGAATATAGATATTCGTATGTAAAATATTTTATCTTTGACGATGTGTTGCTTTAAAAGATTTGTTTAAAAGATTGGTTTAAAAACAGAAAAAAAACATTTCTTTATATGTTCATTCGGTTTGTTCTAAAATATATACACAGACGTAAATAGATAAAAAATAACGAAATGCAAACGCCACAGATAAAGATAAGCATTATATAAAATATAACAATTGCTATAATAATAATAATAATAATAATAATAATAATAATAATAATAATAATAATAATAATAATAATAATAATAATAATAATAATAATAATAATAATAATAAAAAAATAATAATAATAACAATAATAAAAATAATAATAATGAAGATATTAATAATAAAAAGAATAATAATAAAATATGATAATAACAATAATTATAATAATAATAAAAATAATAATAATAAGAAATACTACTAATAATAAAAAGAATAATAACAAAAATAATAATAATAATAATACAATTATTATTAATAATAATAATAATAAAAAGAATAATAATAGTAACAAAATGAATAATAATAAAGTAATAATAATAATAATAATAATAATAATAATAATAAAAAAGAATAATAATAATAATAAGTAGAATAATAATAATAAAAGAATAATAACAATAATAATAATAATAATAATTAAAATAAAAATAATAATAAGAATAATAATAAAAAAAATAATAATAATAACAATGATAATAATAAAATAATAATAATAAAAAAAAATAATAATAATAATAAAATTAATGATAATACTAATAAAAAGAATAATAATGATAACAATGATAATAATAAAATAATAATAATAATAAAAAGAATAATAATAAAAAGAATAATAATAATAATAAAAATAATAATGATAATAAAAGATCAACACTAATAATAATAATAATAATAATAATAATAATAATAATAAGAAGAAGAAGAAGAAGAAAAAGAAGAGTAATAAAAAGAATCTTAATTTGCGAATCAAGTCAATGAGAGCCAAAATAAAGGAAATATATAACTAACAAGGAAGAAAAGCTAAATAAAAACGCAAAGAACTAAAACAAAATATATTAACAAAGGAGTTATTACTGTGAATATACAGGAACAATTATGAACAGTTCGAACAAAATAAGATTTTTGTACGCAATGAAGGCTAATTTACCAAAAACGTTAACACAGAAAAAACAACCAGAACTAACAAAAACAAAAGCATGCTGGAGCAATATATTGAAAAAGCGACAACAAAAACAATAATGACAAGAGCTAAAAGAGAAGAGGAATTCCATGAGATTGCAGAAGAAACAAAAACAGAAATTCATGAAGAAAACTAAAAAAATCACTGTTAGAAAATGGCAAACTGAAAGCACGTTTTTGAACGTTCACAAACTTACATAAAAACTAACATTAAATGCCATAAGATCTATATATGAAACGGACATGACTAAAGAGAGGATCACATTAATACAAAATAGACAACGTGAAGTAAACTACAGGCCAATAACACGCATCAACCACGTGGAAAAGGTCACAACTAGGAACAGATCTACTAAATACTTTAATAATCATGCTGTATTTCTCAGCGACCTACCAGAAAACGACGGACAGAAAATGGCAAACTTAAAGGACATATTCTGCTATACATCAATCTGAAGATCCCGAAGAAAATATAAAACAGAAAAACATCACAGACTTGGTATTAATTGAATATGCACGAATATATACGAATCGATTTTTAAGCATGGATAATTTAAATGATTTTTGATATACGAAATGTCTGATAAAATTACTGAAATATAAATCACATAATAAGTGAATGCAGCAATGTAGTCCAAAGAAAATACAATACGTGACACGTGGCAAATTTAGAGTCAGGGTTCATTTTGAACACACAAATGATTCGAGCTAATATCTGAAAATGAAAACTATAAAATCCTCAAATATGGATGGACAAACAGGGAACCTGATTCAAATTAAGGAGATCGAGTATGATAAAGAAAGAAACACCTGTAAAGATGTTCGATACTTCATCAGTTAGTGAGATGAATATCAAGGCTGCAGCAAAAACAATGCAAATACGAGCTAGCGAATGGAATATAGAACATACTACAATGCAAATCATTAGAGGAGCGCCAGTGAGAGTTCCTTAAAACCTGGAAGGTGACGATGTACACTTGGAATTAAAAAGAGGAATGAAACTATACAACGCTTGATGCTAAATGAAATAGTTGAAATACTACAGTACGTAAACGAACCCATATCAGTTGAATCAAAATTTAAATAAAAATATTGAATAGATTAGAATATCTGTAGAAATCTTCAAAGTCATGTTAGTAATCTATCTATCTATCTATCTATCTATCTATCTATCTATCTATCTATCTGTCTATCTTTCTATCTATCTATCTATCTATCTATCTATCTATCTGTCTATCTATCTATCTATCTATCTATCTATCAATCTATCTATCTATCTATCTGTCTATCTATCTATCTGTCTATCTATATATCCATCTGTCTATCTATCTATCTATCTATCTATCTATCTATCTATCTATCTGTCTATCTTTCTCTCTATATATCTATCTATCTATCTATCAATCTATCTATCTGTGTATCTGTCTATCTATCCCTCTATCTATCTATCTATCTATCTATCTATCTATCTATCTATCTATCTGTCTATCTATCTATCTATCTATCTATCTATCTATCTATCTATCGATCTATCTGTTTATCATTCTATATGTCTATCCATCTATGTATCTGTCTATCTATCCATCTATCTGTATCTATCTATCTATCTATCTATCGGTCTATCTATCTATCTATCTATCTGTCTGTCTATCTATCTATATATCTATATATCTATCTATCTATCTATGTATCTATCTGTCTATCTGTCTGTCTCTCTATCTATCTGTCTATCTATCTCTCTATCTGTCTATCTATCTATCTATCTATCTATCTATCTATCTGTCTGTCTGTCTGTCTATCGATCTATCTATCTATCTGTCTATTTATCTTTCTATCTATCTGTCCGTCTGTCTGTCTGTGTATCTATCTATCTATCTATCTATCTATCTGTCTATCTGTCTATCTACCTATCTATGTATCTATCTATCTATCTTTATATCTATATATCTATCCATCTATCTATCTGTCTGTCTGTCTGTCTGTCTATCTATCTATCTATCTAGATAGATAGATAGTTAGTTAGATAGATAGATAGATAGCTATTTATCTATCCGGCAATATATCTCCCAATCACATTACATTTATGCTATCTCTATCTATCTATATCAGTGGGTTTGATCGATAGTACAACCAGACTATGAATCGCTCGATCCACGTGGGTTCAATTCAGTTGTTATGTATCGATTTTTACAATATTCTCTTTCTTCTATCCTTTCAAATTATTCCTTTGTCTGGTCTTGTCTTTTCCCATTACAAACATCTTTCTGACACCTCTTCCCTTTCTGACCCTTTTTCTTTTTAACTCCTATCTTTTCAGTTCCGTTCTCTTCCCCCCTCGTTTTGAACCACATGCTGTTGAATAGCATTAACCTTTCTTCGTATATACATCCCATCCCCGCGCCCCATGAGGCAACGGGCAAGCTATCCCAGGCTCGTGCCAAAAATATTCTTTGTTATGCAAACGCCCGAAGCGTCGATAGGTTTTTATGAGTAGGAATTTCCAAGTTCTATTTTCTCGGAACATTTCACACACTCTGCGATATTTGGCAACCCGAGTTTCGATTCTGTTCGAATTGTTATTAACTCGTTATATTCCGCTCCACCTGGCACAAATATGTTGATATTTCGTGCGTTTATTACTTCACTTCCATTTAGTTTAATCTTAAGAAATTTTTATCCATCATAAAGTCACTATTCATTAAGGCCAGGAGGTCACTCAAGCATAAAGTTTAATGGGTACCACAATGGAAATTTGATAATTTATTTTAGAGGATGGCTCTCCAAGAACCAGTTCATGTCAAATTCAACTGAGAAGCAGTTCTGTGGTATCGTGTTCCACAAACGAGCAATTCTAGGAAAAAACCTCTGCTTATGGAATTTTCGCTTAGTTTTAGTCACAGAAATTGTTAGTAGTTGTTGTAGATAGACGAGTGTTTACTAGATGATGTTTCTAGAAGACAATCTATCCATCTGTTCTTTTGTAACGCAGGCGTTTTTTTTTACACAGTGATCACCACTTATCAAGGCCCGGAAGCCACTCAGGGATAAGGGTTATTGCAAGTACATTACGTTAGTGTGGAGATTTGATGAAGTGTTTACTTAAGGAGGCGGTTCATTAGGAATTTGTTAACATTGGACTTGAAGACATCCAAGTTGTAGTCCGGTGGGAAGCAGGCAGACGGAACAGAGTTCCACAGGCGTGCAGTTCTAAGAAAGAAGCTTTGTTCATGGAATCCGCGTTTTGATTTAGGCACAGATATAGAGTGGGGGGGGGGATTTTTCACAGTGGATTCAGCTAGACGGGTGTTTTTTGTGAAAGATTGGCGAGGGGGGACCAGAGATTGGAGTTCAGACGAGCACCTGCCATGGAAATAACGATAAAACAAGGATAGGCTCGCAACGTCTCTTCTGTAGGAGAGAGGTTGCAGGGTAGAGAAAAGGGCATCCCCCACTAAGCCACGAAGTCTATTTTGTACTCTGTCAAGGCAGGATAGGCTGTTTTTAGCAGCTCCTGCCCAGATATGGCAACAGTATTCCATCCTTGGCCGTACTTGGCTTTTATATAGATAGAGAATTGCATCAGTAGTGAGATATCTTCTGGAGCGGTAGAAGGATCCCACCATCTTTCCAGCGACCTTGGCAACAGACTTGATGTACGTGTTCCATTTCAGATAAGCAGTAAATGTCAAACCCAGAAGCTTGTCAAAACACGGGGCCTCACCCAGACGAGAGCCATCCATCACAATTGATGCCAGATGGGGATCAGAGCGTTGATAATGTAAGGATAGGAGTTTGGTTTTGGATGCATTAAAGGTAACCAGACACATCTTCCCCCACTGAACCACGCGCTCGAGATCAGAGGAGAGAGAATCAGAGAGAACTTTGTCATTTACAGCCTTTGATGTGTTGCCGTAGATGGTCGTGTCATCAGCATAGATGTCAACGAATGATTTAAGTATGTGTTTAGGGAGGGCATTGATGTAGATCAGGAAGAGAGTTGGGCCTAGGATTGACCCCTGAGGGACTCCAGCATTTATATTGCAGGCCTCCGATTTTTGTCCATCTACCACTACTCTTATGAGCCTATCGGAGAGAAATGGTTTAATGATTGAAAAAACATTTCCAGTTATACCGTAGCTGGAAATCTTGTGAAGTAGACCCTTATGCCATACCTTGTCGAAGGCCTTTGATATGTCAAGAGCAATTGCCATAGAAAGGAAGCCTTTGTCAAGAGATTCACTAATCCTGTGGGATATAACCGTCAGCACATCTGCGGTAGATCTTGCAGAGCGGAAACCATATTGTGTGTCACTAAGAAGGTTATTCCTGCTGAGGTGGTTGTCTATTTCTCTATTTAATATGGATTCCAGCAACTTACTCATAACACACAGGAGACTTATTGGTCTGTACTGAGAGGGAGATGACTTATCACCTGAATTCTTAAATACAGGGCAAACTGATGAGGTCTTCCAGGGAGTCGGAAAGCACTTCTCCTTAAGGCAGCGCTTAAGCAGTTTCGTAAGTATGGGAGCAAGTTCTGGTTGAAGCTTTTTTAACACTATAATTGGGATGCCATCAGGGCCAGTTGCTTTACTGGAATCTAGGTTCTTTATTAGTTTGGTGACCTCATGCACAGATATTTGTATGTTACCTAGCTTGTTCTGTGTTATAGGAGGAAATATGGGGAGTTGATGGCCTTCGTCGCATAGGGTAGAATTAGCTGCAAAGTTCTTTGCAAATAGTTTGGCCTTGTCTGACGCTGACGAGATGACCTCTGGTCCATTGATAATGGTTGGGATAGAACGCACACTTCTGTTCAGGATCGTATTTGTTATTTTCCAAAACTGGTGAGAACCAAGCTGCTGATCAGCTACCTTGGATTTAACAGACTGGGCATATAGCTCTCTTGCATTTTTTTATTACTCTTTTAGTGGTTGCTGGCAGTCCTGAAAGCAGCTTTAGTCTTAGTACATCTATTACGTTGGTAGCTATGGAAAAAGTGATTTCTGTGCGCGATAGCAGCAGCACATTCTGGGGAGAACCATGGCTGGCTGTTAGGTTTTTGTTGGAATCTTTTAGATGGTATGAATTGGTCTATGCCTACAATTAACCATTCGGTCAGATCTGATACTATAGAGGACACTTCCTTTTTAAACATGGAGTGCAGAGGTAAATCAGATATGAATGTCTATCTACCTATCTATCGATCTATCTATCTATCTATCGATCTTTCTTTCTACCTATCTATCTATCTATCTATCGATATGTATGTATCTATCTATCTATCTATATATCTATCTATCTATCTATCTATCTATCTATCTATCGATATATCTATCGATCTTTCTATCTATCAAATTGGAAGGAAACCAGAGATATCGAACTATGTTTTGATAAAGTTGTCAAAACATGAAAAACTGCACAAAAAAGTTGTCTGGAAGGACATGTCTGTCACGTGTTCTACTTAGCTGGATATAGAGTGGAGTGGGAATTCGACATCAATCAGAGCGGATGGGTTAACAGTTGTTTCTCCCCCATGGGAGAAGGTGACGTGCCTCAAAATGGAAACCAAGAGATATTTCCTTTCCATCTCTTCTGCGAAGTGAAAAAAAAACTATATAAAATTAATCATTGTCTTGGATCGTTTGAAATGCATTCGTTCACAGGTTCCAGATTCCATTTAAGAACAGATGAAATTCTCAAATGGACCAAAAGAGAAAGGACTACCGATGTAGAAGAAAAGTCTGTCGAAATACATGTATGACACACCCACCCGCATAATAACATTTAGACTGATCACGGAACGGAAATAAACTGATCAAGTATATGCACACCACTAACCCAAATAGGTCACAAAAACAACAAATGGTGTAACGCCTCCCTCGAGGAGGTGGTTAGGACTCTTATTTCACTGGATCTCGGCACGTGTCGTCTAGGCTCCTCGGAGGTTGTTACATAATCTGGTATGCTGAAAGCGAATATCAAAGCGGCACGCAGGAATAGAGACAACGATTGTTGTCTATCTACAAAAGCTTAATTCTCATAAAATTATGTACAAATGTTTTTACAATTCTCATTCAGATTTTGTAAGTTCTTTTCAAAGTCTCAACTCTCTTCACAGACAGCGACCGACGGATAGATGGCGTGGGGAGGGGTCCTCTCTCCAGGAAACGGCGGGTTTCTACGACCTGTTCTCCCCGAATTCAACGAGCAATCTGTTTAATTTTAGAGCGCATCGACCCGATGTGGTGGGGTGGAAGTCTCCAAAGCCAATCAAATCATGCTAAGCCCCAACGAAGTGAGACCCCATTCAAGTCTAAAAATCAGATAACCTCGAGGTCACCAACCATCACTCAGCCAGTACAATATGTCTGTCTAACATCCTCGCATTTCCTGTTGTTGAGTTTTTCCCAAATGGTGGGCTCGCGAACAATCTGAGTGAGGTCATAAGCAATGGCAAAATCATGACAGAACCTCGCCTCATCGTCCGTCTTATTTGAGTGGGTCAGCCATTCCACGTTATGGACGTTGAAATTACCAGAGATGTGGATGTTAGCCGAGGGGTGTGCAGACAGGATATGGTCTATTTCCTCAGATATGCTCTTAAAGATAGTAACTCCGCTGTTGTGGGGCCGATAGAGGGCAAATATAAATGCAGTGGTGTAAGCAAGTGTAACCCGGAAGCATATATAAGGTAAATTTGGATCTTCTCAGGAGATATCCCTGCCACATTGGAAGTCATCTTTAATGTAGTCACCTATTCTATGCCCATGGCGATCTTGGAGGTCAGATTTAGATGTTAAGTTAGAGTATCCGTTAATTATGAACTCATTTCGGGAAGTGGTCGGCTCTATTCCAGTTTCGCTTAGAAAGAATATGTCCGGTGTCGTCTCCTGTAATTGTGTTTCAACCTCTGGAAGGTTGGAACGTAGACCCCTGATGTTGGAGAAGGAGACATTGTAGTAGGGGTCTACGTTGGAAGAAGGGGTTTTAGGTTTATTCGAGTTTTTTTTTTAGATGTTTCATGTTGAGGTGTTGGGCTTTGTGAAACAGGTCGGCATACTTGTTTAGAGCAGTACAGAGAGGGAAGTAAGAGAGAAAAAGACAGAAAAATTTTTTTTTTGTAGCACATGAAAAGGTAAAGCCGTATCAATTACCCACTAGTAATGCATCGAGAGGCTCCACCAGAGACTACTGCATTGTCCAGAGCCCATTCACCAAATGGCAATACAGCAGTCCCAGTACTTTGCCCCGGCTGATAGGACAGCCTCCTTAGTGGTTAATCCAAGGTTCGGGTCCCTGACTCTTGTATTGCTTGAATTTTGGATTGTTTAATTTTGTATTGTTTAGTTTTTGTATTGCTTAATTTTTGTATTGCTTGATTTTTTCATTGTTTAATTTTTGTGTTGCTTGATTTTTGCATTGATTAATTTTACATTGTTTAATTTTTGTATTGTTGAATTTTTGAATTGGTTAATTTTGCATTGTTAAATTGTTGTATTGCTTGATTTGTGCATTGTTTAATTTTGTATTGTTGAATTTTGCATTGTTTAATTTTTCATTGTTTACTTTTTCATTGTTTAATTTTTGTATAGCTTGATTTTTTTATTGCTTGGTTTTGCATAGCTTGATTTTTGCATTGCTTAATTTTTGTATTGTTTAATTTTTGTATCGTTTAATTTTTGTATTGCTTAATTTTTGTATTGTTTAATTTTTGTATTGCTTAATTTTTGTATTGTTTAATTTTTGTATTGTTTAATTTTTGTATTGCTTTATTTTTGCATTGTTTAATTTTTGTAATGTTTGATTTTTGTATTGTTTGATTTTTGTATTGTTCGATTTTTGTATTGTTTAATTTTTGTATTGTTTAATTTTTGTATTGTTTGATTTTTGTATGGTTTAATTTTTGTATTGTTTAATTTTTGTATTGTTTGATTTTTGTATTGTTTAATTTTTGTATTGTTTAATTTTTGTATTGTTTAATTTTTGTATTGCTTTATTTTTGTATTGTATAATTTTTTTATTGTTTGATTTTTGTATTGTTAAATTTTTGTATTGTTTAATTTTTGTATTGTTTAATTTTTGTATTGTTTAATTTTTGTATTGTTTAATTTTTGTAATGTTTGATTTTTGTATTGTTTAATTTTTGTAATGTTTGATTTTTGGATTGCTTGATTTTTGTATTGTTAAATGTTTGTATTGTTTAATTTTTGTATTGTTTAATTTTTGTATTGTTTAATTTTTGTAATGTTTGATTTTTTAATGTTTAATTTTTGTATTGTTTAATTTTTGTAATGTTTGATTTTTGTATTGGTTAATTTTTGTATTGTTTAATTTTTGTATTGTTTAATTTTTGTATTGTTTAATTTTTGTAATGTTTTATTTTTGTATTGGTTAATTTTTGTAATGTTTGATTTTTTGCATGCTTGATTTTTGTATTGTTTAATTTTTGTATTGTTTAATTTTTGTATTGTTTAATTTTTGTATTGTTTAATTTTTGTAATGTTTTATTTTTGTAATGTTTAATTTTGTATTGTTTAATTTTTGTATTGTTTAATTTTTTTATTTTTTAATTTTTGTATTGTTTAATTTTTGTACTGTTTAATTTTTGTAATGTTTGATTTTTGTATTGTTAAATTTTTGTAATGTTTGATTTTTGTATTGCTTGATTTTTGTATTGTTTAATGTTTGTATTGTTTAATTTTTTTATTGTTTAATTTTTGTATTGTTTAATTTTTGTAATGTTTGAGTTTTGTATTGTTTAATTTTTGTATTGTTTGATTTTTGTATTGCTTGATTTTTGTATTGTTTAATTTTATTATTGTTTAATTTTTGTAATGTTTGATTTTTTTATTGATACATTTTTGTATTGTTTAATTTTTGTAATGTTTGATTTTTTTTTGTTTAATTTTGCATTGTTTAATTTTTGTATTGTTTAATTTTTGTATTGTTTAATTTTTGTATTGTTTAATTTTTGTATTGCTTTATTTTTGCATTGTTTAATTTTTGTATTGTTTGATTTTTGTATTGTTTAATTTTTGTATTGTTTAATTTTTGTATTGCTGTATTTTTGTATTGTTTAATTTTTGTATTGTTTAATTTTTGTATTGCTTCATTTTTGTATTGTTTAATTTTTGTATCGTTTAATTTTTGTATTGCTTTATTTTTGTATTGTTTAATTTTTGTATTGTTTAATTTTTGTATTGCTTGATTTTTGTATTGTTTAGTTTTTGTATTGCTTTATTTTTGTATTGTTTAATTTTTGTATTGCTTTATTTTTGTATTGTTTAATTTTTGTATTGCTTTATTTTTGTATTGTTTAATTTTTGTATTGCTTTATTTTTGTATTGTTTAATTTTTGTATTGTTTAATTTTTTTATTGTTTAATTTTTGTATTGCTTGATTTTTGTATTGTTTAATTTTTGTATTGTTTAATTTTTGTATTGTTTAATTTTTGTATTGTTAAATTTTTGTATTGCTTGATTTTTGTATTGTTTAATTTTTGTATTGCTTTAGTTTTGTATTGTTTAATTGTTGTATTGTTTGATTTGTGTATTGTTTAATTTTTGTATTGTTTTATTTTTCTATTGTTTAGTTTTTTTATTGTTTAATTTTTATATTGCTTTATTTTTGTATTGTTTAATTTTTATATTGTTAAATTTTTGTATTGTTTAAATTTTTTATTGTTTGATTTTTGTATTGCTTGATTTTTGTATTGTTTAATTTTTGTATTGTATAATTTTTGTATTGTTTGATTTTTGTATTGCTTGGTTTTTGTATAGTTTAATTTTTGTATTGTTTAATTTCTGTATTGTTTGATTTTTTTATTGCTTGATTTTTGTATTGTTTTTTTTTTTATTTTTGTTTTTATTACATTTTCACCCCAAACAAGGCACATTGCCACTTTGGTGTAGGGGGCTACTATCAGGGGAAACATCTACTGGGGTACTATGTAGGGATTAGGGCAGCGAGATGTTGGTTCACGTTGCACTTGAACTTATGCATGTCAGTACAGTTGGGGAAGCAGTGACCCGGAATGGAATTCCAAAGTCTAGCAGTTCTGGGGAAGAAACTACTGGAGTAGAAGGATCTTTTACATCTAGGGATCTCTACAGTGTGGGGGTGGGATTTTGCAGCTTGTCGGGTCTGTCGAGGGTGTTCACGTCGTGGGGGCACAAGTGCTTGCAGTTCTTCAGAGCATTCATCATTATAATACTTGTAGAACTGGCAGAGGGATGCAACGTTTCCACGATGGGACAGAGGCTGAAGTTTAGAGGCCAGTTTAGGGCCTATCAGATTTGCGACTCTCTTTTGAACCCTGTCAAGGAGCGAGAGACTAGTAGCCGATGCACCGGCCCAAATATGACAGCAATACTCCATACATGGGGGAATAGTGGCCTTATAGAGGTACAGGATACTTTCGGGTGTTAAAAGTTTTCTAGCACGGTAGAGAGAGCCCACCTTCCTTGTAGCGGCCCTGGCAATGCCCTCGATGTAACTGTTCCAACTCATGTTTCCAGTGAACGTTAGGCCAAGGAGCTTGAGAGACGTACTCTCAGATAAAGAGTCGTTGGCCATTGCTATAGGTGGTAGAGAACGTTTCTTGTAATTATTGAATGAAACCAGTTTTGTCTTGGTGGCATTGAACGTAACCATCCATTTTTGTCCCCATTCCACTACTGATTGGAGGTCATCCTCTAGTGTTTCTGCCATTACTTTAGATATATGTTCGTTTGTTTTCCTGTCGTGCCTGCTATAGAGTGTAGTGTCATCAGCATATATCCCCATCTCAGAGGTAATCTTGTCGGGGAGGTCATTTATGAATATCAGGAACAGCAGAGGTCCCAGGATAGATCCTTGGGGCACTCCCGCATTTATATCATATTGTTTAGATGTACGACCGTCGAGGACAACATGGATTTTTCTCTTATCTAAGAAGGATTTAATTATGTTAAGTATTCTACCAGTGATACCGTAAGATCTAATCTTCCTGAGGAGACCCTCATGCCATACCCTGTCAAAAGCCTTAGATATATCTAGAGCTACCGCTCTTCCCTCTCCCGCTTTGTCCAGTGAATAGTATATGCGTTCAGAGATTACAGTGAGGATGTCTGCCGTGGAACGGGTGTTGTGTTTAATTTTTGTATTGTTTAATTTTTGTATTGTTTAATTTTTGTATTGTTTAATTTTTGTATTGTTTGATTTTTGTATTGTTTAATTTTTGTATTGCTTGATTTTTGTATTGTTTAATTTTTGTATTGCTTTATTTTTGTATTGTTTAATTTTGCATTGTTTAATTTTGCATTGTTTAATTTTTGTATTGTTTAATTTTTGTATTGTTTAATTTTTGTATTGCTTGATTTTTGTATTGTTTAATTTTTGTATTGCTTTATTTTTGTATTGTTTAATTTTTGTATTGCTTAATTTTTGTATTGTTTAATTTTTGTATTGTTTGATTTTTGTATTGTTAAATTTTTGTATTGCTATATTTTTGTATTGTTTAATTTTGCATTGTTTAATTTTGCATTGTTTAATTTTTGTATTGTTTACTTTTTGTATTGTTTAATTTTTGTATTGCTTGATTTTTGTATTGTTTTATTTTAGTATTGCTTTATTTTTGTATTGTTTAATTTTTGTATTGTTTAATTTTTGTATTGTTTAATTTTTGTGTTGCTTAATTTTTGTATTGTTTAATTTTTGTATTGTTTGATTTTTGTATTGTTTAATTTTTTTATTGCTTTATTTTTGTATTGTTTGATTTTTGTATTGTTTAATTTTGCATTGTTTAATTTTTGTATTGCTTTATTTTTGTATTGTTTAATTTTTGTATTGTTTGAATTTTGTATCGTTTAATTTTTGTATTGTTTAATTTTTGTATTGTTTGATTTTTGTATTGTTTGATTTTTGTATTGTTTAATTTTTGTATTGTTTAATTTTTGTATTGTTTGATTTTTGTATTGTTTAATTTTTGTATTGTTTAATTTTTGTATTGTTTGATTTTTGTATTGTTAAATTTTTGTAATGCCTTTTTTGTATTGTTTAATTTTCGTATTGCTTAATTTTTGTATTGTTTAATTTTTGTATTGCTTTAGTTTTGTATTGTTTAATTGTTGTATTGTTTGATTTTTGTATTGTTTAGTTTTTTTATTGCTTTATTTTTGTATTGTTTAATTTTTGTATTGCTTTATTTTTGTATTGTTTAATTTTTGTATTGCTTTATTTTTGTATTGTTTAGTTTTTGTATTGCCTTATATTTGTATTGTTTTATTTTTGTATTGCTTTATTTTTGTATTGTAAAATTTTTGTATTGCTTGATTGTTGTATTGTTTAATTTTTGTATTGCTTTATTTTTGTATTGTTTAATTTTTGTATTGTTTAATTTTTGTATTGTTTAAGTTTTGTATTGCTTGATTTTTGTATTGTTTAGTTTTTGTATTGCTTTATTTTTGTATAGTTTAATTTTTGTATTGATTTATTTTTGTATTGTTTAATTTTTGTATTGTTTAATTTTTGTATTGTTTATTTTTGTATTGCTTAATTTTTGTATTGTTTAATTTTTGTATTGCTTGATTTTTGTATTGTTTAATTTTTGTATTGCTTTAGTTTTGTATTGTTTAATTGTTGTATTGTTTGATTTGTGTATTGTTTAATTTTTGTATTGTTTGATTTTTCTATTGTTTAGTTTTTGTATTGTTTAATTTTTATATTGCTTTATTTTTGTATTGTTTAATTTTTATATTGTTAAATTTTTGTATTGTTTAAATTTTTTATTGTTTGATTTTTGTATTGCTTGATGTTTGTATTGTTTAATTTTTGTATTGTTTAATTTTTGTATTGTTTGATTTTTGTATTGCTTGATTTTTGTATAGTTTACTTTTTGTATTGATTAATTTTTGTATTGTTTGATTTTTTTATTGCTTGATTTTTGTATTGTTTTTCTTTATTTTTTGTTTTATTACATTTTCACCCCAAACAAGGCACATTGCCACTTTGGTGTAGGGGGCTACTATCAGGGGAAACATCTACTGGGGTACTATGTAGGGATTAGGGCAGCGAGATGTTGGTTCACGTTGCACTTGAACTTATGCATGTCAGTACAGTTGGGGAAGCAGTGACCCGGAATGGAATTCCAAAGTCTAGCAGTTCTGGGGAAGAAACTACTGGAGTAGAAGGATCTTTTACATCTAGGGATCTCTACAGTGTGGGGGTGGGATTTTGCAGCTTGTCGGGTCTGTCGAGGGTGTTCACGTCGTGGGGGCACAAGTGCTTACAGTTCTTCAGAGCATTCACCATTATAATACTTGTAGAACAAGCAGAGGGATGCAACGTTTCGACGATGGCACAGAGGCTGGAGTTTTGATGCCAGTTTAGGGCCTATCAGATTTGCGACTCTCTTTTGAACCCTGTCAAGGAGCGAGAGACTAGTAGCCGATGCACCGGCCCAAATATGACAGCAATACTCCATACATGGGGGAATAGTGGCCTTATAGAGGTACAGGATACTTTCGGGTGTTAAAAGTTTTCTAGCACGGTAGAGAGAGCCCACCTTCCTTGCAGCGGCCCTGGCAATGCCCTCGATGTAACTGTTCCAACTCATGTTTCCAGTGAACGTTAGGCCAAGGAGCTTGAGAGACGTACTCTCAGATAAAGAGTCGTTGGCCATTGCTATAGGTGGTAGAGAACGTTTCTTGTAATTATTGAATGAAACCAGTTTTGTCTTGGTGGCATTGAACGTAACCATCCATTTTTGTCCCCATTCCACTACTGATTGGAGGTCATCCTCTAGTGTTTCTGCCATTACTTTAGATATATGTTCGTTTGTTTTCCTGTCGTGCCTGCTATAGAGTGTGGTGTCATCAGCATATATCCCCATCTCAGAGGTAATCTTGTCGGGGAGGTCATTTATGAATATCAGGAACAGCAGAGGTCCCAGGATAGATCCTTGGGGCACTCCCGCATTTATATCATATTGTTTAGATGTACGACCGTCGAGGACAACCTGGATTTTTCTCTTATCTAAGAAGGATTTAATTATGTTAAGTATTCTACCAGTGATACCGTAAGATCTAATCTTCCTGAGGAGACCCTCATGCCATACCCTGTCAAAAGCCTTAGATATATCTAGAGCTACCGCTCTTCCCTCTCCCGCTTTGTGAATGGTATATGCGTTCAGAGATTACAGTGAGGATGTCTGCCGTGGAACGGGTGTTGTGTTAAATTTTTGTATTGTTTAATTTTTGTATTGTTTAATTTTTGTATTGTTTAATTTTTGTATTGTTTGATTTTTGTATTGTTTAATTTTTGTATTGCTTGATTTTTGTATTGTTTAATTTTTGTATTGCTTTATTTTTGTATTGTTTAATTTTGCCTTGTTTAATTTTGCATTGTTTAATTTTTGTATTGTTTAATTTTTGTATTGTTTAATTTTTGTATTGCTTTATTTTAGTATTGTTTAATTTTTGTATTGCTTTATTTTTGTATTGTTTAATTTTTGTATTGCTTAATTTTTGTATTGTTTAATTTTTGTATTGTTTGATTTTTGTATTGTTAAATGTTTGTATTGCTATATTTTTGTATTGTTTAATTTTGCATTGTTTAATTTTGCATTGTTTAATTTTTGTATTGTTTACTTTTTGTATTGTTTAATTTTTGTATTGCTTGATTTTTGTATTGTTTTATTTTAGTATTGCTTTATTTTTGTATTGTTTAATGTTTTTATTGTTTAATTTTTGTATTGTTTAATTTTTGTGTTGCTGAATTTTTGTATTGTGTAATTTTTGTATTGTTTGATTTTTGTATTGTTTAATTTTTTTATTGTTTTATTTTTGTATTGTCTGATTTTTGTATTGTTTGATTTTTGTATTGTTTAATTTTTGTATTGCTTTATTTTTGTATTGTTTAATTTTTGTATTGCTTGATTTTTGTATTGTTGACTTTTTGTATTGTTTAATTTTTGTATTGTTTAATTTTTGTATTGCTTTATTTTTGTATAGTTTAATTTTTGTATTGTTTGATTTTTGTATCGTTAAATGTTTGTATTGTTTGATTTTTGTATTGTTTGAGTTTTGTATTGTTTAATTTTTGTATTGTTTAATTTTTGTATTGTTTGATTTTTGTATTGTTTAATTTTTGTTTTGTTTAATTTTGGTATTGCTTGATTTTTGTATTGTTAAATTTTTGTATTGTTTAATTTTTGTATTGTTTGATTTTTGTATTGCTTGATTGTTGTATTGTTAACTTTTTGTATTGTTTAATGTTTGTATTGCTTGATTTCTTTATTGTTTAATTTTTGTATTGTTTAATTTTTGTATTGTTTGATTTTTGTATTATCAAATTTTTGTATTGTTTAATTTTTGTATTGTTTTATTTTTGTATTGTTTAATTTTTGTATTGCTTTATTTTTGTATTGTTTAATTTTTGTATTGTTTTATTTTTGTATTGTTTGATTTTTGTATTGTTTAATTTTTTGTATTGCTTGATTTTTGTATTGTTTAATTTTTGTATTGTTTAATTTTTGTATTGTTTAATTTTTGTATCGTTTAATTTTTGTATTGTTTGATTTTTGTATTGCTTGATTTTTGTAGTGTTTAATTTTTGTATTGTTTAATTTTTGTATTGTTTAATTTTTGTGTTGCTTGATTTTTGTATTGTTTAATTTTTGTATTGTTTAATTTTTGTAATGTTTGATTTTTTTATTGTTTAATTTTTGTATTGCTTTATTTTTGTATTGTTTAATTTTTTTATTGTTTAATTTTTGTATTGTTTAATTTTTGTATTGTTTAATTTTTGTATTGCTTGATGTTTGTATTGTTTAATTTTTGTATTGCTTTATTTTTGTATTGTTTAATTTTTGTATTGCTTAATTTTTGTATTGTTTAATTTTTGTATTGTTTGATTTTTGTATTGTTTAATTTTTGTATTGCTATATTTTTGTATTGTTTAATTTTTTATTTTTTTATTTTTGTATTGTTTAATTTTGCATTGTTTACTTTTTGTATTGCTTTATTTTTGTACTGTTTTATTTTTTTATTGTTTGATTTTTGAATCGTTTAATTTTTGTATTGTTTAATTTTTGTATTGTTTGATTTTTGTATTGTTTGATTTTTGCATTTTTTAATTTTTGTAATGTTTAATTTTTGTATTGTTTGATTTTTGTATTGTTTAATTTTTGTATTGTTTAATTTTTGTATTGTTTGATTTTTGTATTGTTTAATTTTTGTATTGCTTTTTTTTGTATTGTTTAATTTTCGTATTGCTTGATGTTTGTATTGTTTAATTTTTGTATTGCTTTAGTTTTGTATTGTTTAATTTTTTTAATGTTTGATTTTTGTATTGTTTAGTTTTTGTATTGCTTTATTTTTGTATTGTTTAATTTTTGTATTGCTTTATTTTTGTATTGTTTAATTTTTGTATTGCTTGATTTTTGTATCGTTGAATTTTTGTATTGTTTAATTTTTGTATTGTTTAATTTTTTTATTGCTTTATTTTTGTATTGTTTAATGTTTGTATTGTTTGATGTTTGTATTGTTTAGGTTGTGTATTGTTTAATTTTTGTATTGCTTTATTTTTGTATTGTTTAATTTTTGTATTGTTTGATTTTTGTATCGTTAAATTTGTGTATTGTTTAATTTTTTTATTGTTTGATTTTTGTATTGTTTGATTTTTGTATTGTTTAATTTTTGTATTGTTTGATTTTTGTATCGTTTTATTTTTGTATTGTTTAATTTTTGTATTGTTTAATTTTTGTATTGTTTGATTTTTGTATTGTTTAATTTTTGTATTGTTAAATTTTTGTATTGTTTGATTTTTGTATTGCTTGATTGTTGTATTGTTTAATTTTTGTATTGTTTGATTTTTGTATTGTTTAATTTTTGTATTGTTTAATTTTTGTATTGTTTAATTTTTGTATTGTTTGATTTTTGTATTGTTTAATTTTTGTATTGTTTGATTTTTGTATTGTTTAATTTTTGTATTGTTTGATTTTTGTATTGTTTAATTTTTGTATTGTTTAATTTTTGTATTGTTTGATTTTTGTATTGCTTGATTGTTGTATTGTTTAACTTTTGTATTGTTTAATGTTTGTATTACTGGATTTTTTATTGTTTAATTTTTGTATTGTTAAATTTTTGTATTGCTTAATTTTTGTATTGTTTAATTTTTGTAATGTTTGATTTTTTTATTGTTTAATTTTTGTATTGCTTTATTTTTGTATTGTTTAATTTTTGTATTGCTTAATTTTTTTATTGTTTAATTTTTGTATTGTTTAATTTTTGTATTACTTTATTTTTGTATTGTTTAATTTTTGTATTGTTTGATTTTTGTATAGTTTGATTTTTGTCTTGCTAGATTTTTGTATTGTTTAATTTTTGTATTGTTTAATTTTTGTATTGTTTAATTTTTTTATTGTTTAATTTTTGTATTGCTTGATTTTTGCATTGCTTAATTTTTGTATTGTTTAATTTTTGATTTGTTAAATTTTTGTATTGTTTAATTTTTGTATTGTTTGATTTTTGTATTGCTTGATTTTTGTATTGTTTAATTTTTGTATTGTTTAATTTTTGTATTGTTTAATTTTTGTATTGCTTGATTTTTTTATTGTTTAATTTTTGTATTGTTTGATTTTTGTATTGTTTAATTTTTGTATTGTGTAATTTTTGTATTGTTTAATTTTTGTATTGTATAATTTTTGTATTACTTGATTTTTTTTATTGTTTAATTTTTGTATTGTTTGATGTTTGTATTGTATAATTTTTGTATTGCTTGATTTTTGTATTGTTTAATTTTTGTATTGTTTAATTTTTGTATTGTTAGATTTTTGTATTGTTTAATTTTTGTATTGTTTAATTTTGGTATTGTTTGATTTTTTTATTGTTAAATTTTTGTATTGTTTAATTTTTGTATTGTTTGATTTTTGTATTGCTTGATTGTTGTATTGTTAACTTTTTGTATTGTTTAATTTTTGTATTGCTTGATTTCTTTATTGTTTAATTTTTGTATTGTTTAATTTTTGTATTGTTTGATTTTTGTATTATCATATTTTTGTATTGTTAAATTTTTGTATTGTTTTATTTTTGTATTGTTTAATTTTTGTATTACTTGATTTTTGTATTGTTTAATTTTTGTATTGTTTGATTTTTGTATTGTTTGATTTTTGTATTGTTTAATTTTTTGTATTGCTTGATTGTTGTATTGTTTAATTTTTGTATTGTTTAATTTTTGTATCGTTTAATTTTTGTATTGTTTGATTTTTGTATTGCTTGATTTTTGTAGTGTTTAATTTTTGTATTGTTTAATTTTTGTATTGTTTCATTTTTGTATTGCTTGATGTTTGTATTGTTTAAATTTTGTATTGTTTGATTTTTGTATTGTTTAATTTTTGTAATGTTTGATTTTTGTATTGCTGGATTTTTGTAATGTTTGATTTTTTTATTGTTTAATTTTTGTATTGTTTAATTTTTGTATTGTTTAATTTTTGTAATGTTTGATTTTTTTATTGTTTAATTTTTGTACTGCTTTATTTTTGTATTGTTTAATTTTTGTATTGTTTAATTTTTGTATTGCTTGATGTTTGTATTGTTTAATTTTTGTATTGCTTTATTTTTGTATTGTTTAATTTTTGTATTGCTTAATTTTTGTATTGTTTAATTTTTGTATTGTTTGATTTTTGTATTGTTTAATTTTTGTATTGCTATATTATTGTATTGTTTAATTTTTATTTTTTTATTTTTGTATTGTTTAATTTTGCATTGTTTACTTTTTGTATTGCTTTATTTTTGTATTGTTTTATTTTTTTATTGTATGATTTTTGCATCGTTTAATTTTGTTATTGTTTAATTTTTGTATTGTTTGATGTTTGTATTGTTTGTTTTTAGCATTTTTTTATTTTTGTATTGTTTAATTTTTGTATTATTTGAATTTTGTATTGTTTAATTTTTTTTTATTGTTTAATTTTTGTATTGTTTGATTTTTGTATTGTTGTATTTTTGTATTGCTTTTTTTTGTATTGTTTAATTTTCGTATTGCTTGATTTTTTTATTGTTTAATTTTTGTATTGCTTTTGTTTTTTATTGTTTAATTTTTGTATTGTTTGATATTTTTTATTGTTTAATTTTTGTATTGTTTAATTTTTGTATTGTTTAATTTTTGTATTGTATAATTTTTGTATTACTTGATTTTTTTTATTGTTAAATTTTTGTATTGTTTGATGTTTGTATTGTCTAATTTTTGTATTGCTTGATTTTTGTATTGTTTAATTTTTGTATTGTTTAATTTTTGTATTGTTTAATTTTTGTAATGTTTAATTTTTGTATTGCTCGATTTTTGTATTGTTTAATTTTTGTATTGTTTAATTTTTGTATTGTTTAATTTTTGTATCGTTTAATTTTTGTATTGTTTGATTTTTGTATTGCTTGATTTTTGTAGTGTTTAATTTTTGTATTGTTTGATTTTTGTATTGTTTCGTTTTTGTATTGCTTGATTTTTGTATTGTTTAATTTTTGTATTGTTTAATTTTAGTATTGTTTAATTGTTGTAATGTTTGATTTTTGTATTGCTTGATTTTTTTATTGTTTAATTTTTGTATTGTTTGATTTTTTTATTGTTTAATTTTTTTATTGTTTAATTTTTGTAATGTTTGATTTTTTTATTGTATCATTTTTGTATTGCTTTATTTTTGTATTGTTTAATTTTTGTATTGCTTAATATTTGTATTGTTTAATTTTTGTATTGTTTGATTTTTGTATTGTTTAATTTTTGTATTGTTTAATTTTTGTATTGCTTGATTTTTGTATTGTTTAATTTTTGTATTGCTTTATTTTTGTATTGTTTAATTTTTGTATTGCTTAATTTTTGTATTGTTTAATTTTTATATTGTTTGATTTTTGTATTGTTTAATTTTTGTATTGCTATAGTTTTGTATTGTTTAATTTTGCATTGTTTAATTTTGCATTGTTTTATTTTTGTATTGTTTAATTTTTGTATAGTTTAATTTTTGTATTGCTTCATTTTTGTATTGTTTAATTTTTTTATTTTTTTATTGTTGTATTGTTTAATTTTGCATTGTTTACTTTTTGTATTGCTTTATTTTTGTATTGTTTAATTTTTTTATTGTTTGATTTTTGTATCGTTTTATTTTTGTATTGTTTAATTTTTGTATTGTTTGATTTTTGTATTGTTTGATTTTTGCATTGTGTAATTTTTTTATTGTTTAATTTTTGTATTGTTTGATTTTTGTATTCTTTAATTTTTTCATTGTTTAATTTTTGTATTGTTTGATTTTTGTATTGTGTAATTTTTGTATTGCTTTTTTTGTATTGTTTAATTTTCGTATTGCTTGATTTTTGTATTGTTTAATTTTTGTATTGCTTTATTTTTGTATTGTTTAATTTTAGTATTGTTTTTTTTTTGTATTGTTTAGTTTTTGTATTGCTTTATTTGTTTATTGTTTAATTTTTTTATTGCTTTATTTTTGTAGTGTTTAATTTTTGTATTGCTTGATTTTTCTATTGTTGAATTTGTGTATTGTTTAATTTTTGTATTGTTTAATTTTTTTATTGCTTTATTTTTGTATTGTTTTATTTTTGTATTGTTTGATTTTTGTATTGTTTAGTTTTTGTATTGTTTAATTTTTGTATTGCTTTATTTTTGTATCGTTAAATTTTTGTATTGTTTAATTTTTGTATTGTTTGATTTTTGTATTGTTTGATTTTTGTATTGTTTAATTTTTGTATTGTTTGATTTTTGTATCGTTTAATTTTTGTATTGTTTAATTTTTGTATTGTTTAATTTTTGTATTGTTTGATTTTTGTATTGTTTAATTTTTGTATTGTTTAATTTTTGTATTGTTTGATTTTTGTATCGTTAATTTTTTTATTGTTTGATTTTTGTATTGTTTAATTTTTGTATTGTTTGATTTTTGTATTGTTTAATTTTTGTATTGTTTAATTTTTGTATTGTTTAATTGTTGTATTGTTTAATTTTTGTATTGTTTAATTTTTGTATTACTTGATTTTTTTTATTGTTTAATTTTTGTATTGTTTGATGTGTGTATTGTTTGATTTTTGTATTGCTTGATTTTTGTATTGTTTAATTTTTGTATTGTTTAATTTTTGTATTGTTTAATTTTTGTAATGTTTAATTTTTGGTATTGCTTTATTTTTTTATTGTTTAATTTTTGTATTGTGTAATTTTTGTATTGTTAGATTTTTGTATCGTTAAATTGTTGTATTGTTTGATTTTTTTATTGTTTAATTTTTGTATTGCTTTATTTTTGTATTGATTAATTTTTGTATTGCTTAATTTTTGTATTGTTTAATTTTTGTATTGTTTGATTTTTGTATTGTTTTATTTTTGTATTGTTTTATTTTTGTATTGCTTGATTTTTGTATTGTTTAATTTTTGTATTGTTTTTTTTTGTATTGTTTAATTTTTGTATTGCTTAATTTTTGTATTGTTTAATTTTTGTATTGCTTAATTTTTGTATTGTTTAATTTTTGTATTGCTTGATTTTTGTATTGTTTAATTTTTGTATTGTTTTATTTTTGTATTGTTTAATTTTTGTATTGCTTAATTTTTGTATTGTTTAATTTTTGTATTGTTTGATTTTTGTATTGTTGAATTTTTGTATTGCTATAGTTTTGTATTGTTTAATTTTGAATTGTTTAATTTTGCATTGTTTAATTTTTGTATTGTTTAATTTTTGTATAGTTTGATTTTTGTATTACTTGATTTTTATATTGTTTAATTTTAGAATTGCTTTATTTTTGTATTGTTTTATTTTTTTATTGTTTCATTTTTGGTATTGTTTAATTTTTGTGTTGCTTAATTTTTGTATTGTTTAATTTTTGTATTGTTTGATGTTTGTATTGTTTAATTTTTGTATTGCTTTGTTTTTGTATTGTTTAATTTTTTTATTTTTTGATTTTTGTATTGCTTAATTTTGCATTGTTTACTTTTTGTATTGCTTTATTTTTGTATTGTTTAATTTTTTTATTGTTTGATTTTTGTATCGTTTAATTTTTATTTGTTTAATTTTGTATTGTTTGATTTTTGTATTGTTTGATTTTTGCATTGTTTAATTTTTGTATTGTTTAATTTTTGTATTGTTTGATTTTTGTATTGTTTAATTTTTGTATTGTTTAATTTTTGTGTTGTTTGATTTTTGTATTGTGTAATTTTTGTATTGCTTTTTTTGTATTGTTTAATTTTCGTATTGCTTGATTTTTGTATTGTTTAATTTTTGTATTGCTTTATTTTTGTATTGTTTAATTTTAGTATTGTTTTATTTTTGTATTGTTTAGTTTTTGTATTGCTTTATTTTTGTATTGTTTAATTTTTGTATTGCTTTATTTTTGTAGTGTTTAATTTTTGTATTGCTTAATTTTTGTATTGTTGAATTTGTGTATTGTTTAATTTTTGTATTGTTTAATTTTTTTATAGCTTTATTTTTGTATTGTTTAATTTTTGTATTGTTTGATTTTTGTATTGTTTAGTTTTTGTATTGTTTAATTTTTGTATTGCTTTATTTTTGTATTGTTTAATTTTTGTATTGTTCGATTTTTGTATCGTTAAATTTTTGTATTGTTTAATTTTTGTATTGTTTGATTTTTGTATTGTTTAATTTTTTTATTGTTTGATTTTTGTATCGTTTAATTTGTGTATTGTTTAATTTTTGTATTGTTTAATTTTTGTATTGTTTGATTTTTGTATTGTTTAATTTTTGTATTGTTTATTTTTGTATTGTTTGATTTTTGTATCGTTAATTTTTTTATTGTTTAATTTTTGTATTGTTTAATTTTTGTATTGTTTGATTTTTGTATTGTTTAATTTTTGTTATTGTTTAATTTTTGTATTGTTTCATTTTTGTATTGCTTGAGTTTTGTATTGTTTAATTTTTGTATTGTTTGATTTTTGTATTGTTTAATTTTTGTAGTGTTTAATTTGTGTGTTGCTTGATTTTTTTATTGTTTAATTTTTGTATTGTATGATTTTTTTTATTGTTTAATTTTTGTATTGTTTAATTTTTGTATTGTTTAATTTTTGTATTGTTTAATTTTTGTATTACTTGATTTTTTCTATTGTTTAATTTTTGTATTGTTTGATGTGTGTATTGTTTGATTTTTGTATTGCTTGATTTTTCTATTGTTTGATTTTTGTATTGTTAAATTTTTGTATTGTTTAATTTTTGTAATGTTTAATTTTTGTATTGCTTTATTTTTTTATTGTTTAATTTTTGTATTGTTTAATTTTTGTATTGTTTAATTTTTGTATCGTTTAATTTTTGTATTGTTGGATTTTTGTATTGTTTCATTGTTGTATTGCTTGATTTTTGTATTGTTTAATTTTTGGTATTGTTTAATTTTTGTATTGTTTAATTTTTGTAATGTTTGATTTTTGTATTGCTTGATTTTTTTATTGTTTAATTTTTGTATTGTTTAATTTTTGTATTGTTTAATTTTTGTATTGTTTAATTTATGTAAGGTTTGATTTTTTTATTGTTTAATTTTTGTATTGCTTTATTTTTGTATTGTTTAATTTTTGTCTTGCTAGATTTTTGTATTGTTTAATTTTTGTATTGTTTGATTTTTGTATTGTTTGATTTTTGTATTGTTTAATTTTTTTATTGTTTGATTTTTGTATCGTTTAATTTTTGTATTGTTTGATTTTTGTATTGCTTTATTTTTGTAGTGTTTAATTTTTGTATTGTTTGATTTTTGTATTGTTTCGTTTTTGTATTGCTTGATTTTTGTATTGTTTAATTTTTGTATTGTTTAATTTTTGTATTGTTTGATTTTTGTAATGTTTGATTTTTGTATTGGTTGATTTTTTTATTGTTGAATTTTTGTATTGTTAGATTTTTGTATTGTTTAATTTTTGTATTGTTTAATTTTTGTAATGTTTGATGTTTTTATTGTATAATTTTTGTATTGCTTTATTTTTGTATTGTTTAATTTTTGTATTGCTTAATATTTGTATTGTTTACTTTTTGTATTGTTTGATTTTTGTATTGTTTAATTTTTGTATTGTTTAATTTTTGTATTGCTTGATTTTTGTATTGTTTAATTTTTGTATTGCTTCATTTTTGTATTGTTTAATTTTTGTATTGTTTAATTTTTGTATTGTTTAATTTTTGTAATGTTTGATTTTTGTATTGCTTGATTTTTTTATTGTTTAATTTTTGTATTGTTTAATTTTTGTATTGTTTAATTTTTGTATTGTTTAATTTATGTAAGGTTTGATTTTTTTATTGTTTAATTTTTGTATTGCTTTATTTTTGTATTGTTTAATTTTTGTCTTGCTAGATTTTTGTATTGTTTAATTTTTGTATTGTTTGATTTTTGTATTGTTTGATTTTTGTATTGTTTAATTTTTTTATTGTTTGATTTTTGTATCGTTTAATTTTTGTATTGTTTAATTTTTGTATTGTTTAATTTTTGTATTGTTTGATTTTTGTATTGTTTAATTTTTGTATTGTTTAATTTTTGTATCGTTTAATTTTTGTATTGTTTGATTTTTGTATTGCTTGATTTTTGTAGTGTTTAATTTTTGTATTGTTTGATTTTTGTATTGTTTCGTTTTTGTATTGCTTGATTTTTGTATTGTTTAATTTTTGTATTGTTTAATTTTTGTATTGTTTAATTTTTGTAATGTTTGATTTTTGTATTGGTTGATTTTTTTATTGTTTAATTTTTGTATTGTTAGATTTTGTATTGTTTAATTTTTGTATTGTTTAATTTTTGTAATGTTTGATTTTTTTATTGTATAATTTTTGTATTGCTTTATTTTTGTATTGTTTAATTTTTGTATTGCTTAATATTTGTATTGTTTACTTTTTGTATTGTTTGATTTTTGTATTGTTTAATTTTTGTATTGTTTAATTTTTGTATTGCTTGATTTTTGTATTGTTTAATTTTTGTATTGCTTTATTTTTTTATTGTTTAATTTTTGTATTGCTTAATTTTTGTATTGTTTAATTTTTGTATTGTTTGATTTTTGTATTGTTTAATTTTTGTATTGCTATAGGTTTGTAATGTTTAATTTTTCATTGTTTAATTTTGCATTGTTTTATTTTTGTATTGTTTAATTTTTGTATAGTTTAATTTTTGTATTGCTTCATTTTTGTATTGTTTAATTTTTGTATTTTTTGATTTTTGTATTGTTTAATTTTGCATTGTTTACTTTTTGTATTGCTTTATTTTTGTATTGTTTAATTTTTTTATTGTTTGATTTTTGTATTGTTTGATTTTTGCATTGTGTAATTTTTTTATTGTTTTATTTTTGTATTGTTTGATTTTTGTATTGTTTAATTTTTGTATTGTTTAATTTTTGTATTGTTTGATTTTTGTATTGTGTAATTTTTGTATTGCTTTTTTTGTATTGTTTAATTTTCGTATTGCTGGATTTTTGTATTGTTTAATTTTTGTATT
This sequence comes from Euprymna scolopes, assembly GCF_053919585.1. NCBI lineage: Eukaryota > Metazoa > Mollusca > Cephalopoda > Sepiida > Sepiolidae > Euprymna > Euprymna scolopes. Next base: position 192,908,353 of record NC_136484.1, on the reverse strand, counting down.
GCTTTATTGTTGTATTGTTTTATTTTAGTATTGTTTTATTTTTGTATTGTTTAGTTTTTGTATTGCTTTATTTGTGTATTATTTAATTTTTGTATTGCTTTATTTTTGTATTGTTTAATTTTTGTATTGCTTGATTTTTGTATTGTTGAATTTGTGTATTGTTTGATTTTTGTATCGTTTAATTTTTGTATTGTATAATTTTTGTATTGTTTAATTTTTGTATTGTTTGATTTTTGTATTGTTTAATTTTTGTATTGTTTAATTTTTGTATTGTTTGATTTTTGTATCGTTAATTTTTTTATTGTTTGATTTTTGTATTGTTTAATTTTTGTATTGTTTGATTTTTGTATTGTTTAATTTTTGTATTGTTTAATTTTTGTATTGTTTCATTGTTGTATTGTTTAATTTTTGTATTGTTTAATTTTTGTATTACTTGATTTTTTTTATTGTTTAATTTTTGTATTGTTTGATGTGTGTATTGTTTGATTTTTGTATTGCTTGATTTTTGTATTGTTTAATTTTTGTATTGTTTAATTTTTGTATTGTTTAATTTTTGTAATGTTTAATTTTTGGTATTGCTTTATTTTTTTATTGTTTAATTTTTGTATTGTGTAATTTTTGTATTGTTAGATTTTTGTATCGTTTAATTGTTGTATTGTTTGATTTTTTTATTGTTTAATTTTTGTATTGCTTTATTTTTGTATTGTTTAATTTTTGTATTGTTTGATTTTTGTATTGTTTTATTTTTGTATTGTTTAATTTTTGTATTGCTTGATTTTTGTATTGTTTAATTTTTGTATTGTTTAATTTTTGTATTGTTTAATTTTTGTATTGCTTAATTTTTGTATTGTTTAATTTTTGTATTGTTTGATTTTTGTATCGTTGAATTTTTGTATTGCTATAGTTTTGTATTGTTTAATTTTGCATTGTTTAATTTTGCATTGTTTAATTTTTGTATTGTTTAATTTTTGTATAGTTTGATTTTTGTATTGCTTGATTTTTATATTGTTTAATTTTAGAATTGCTTTATTTTTGTATTGTTTTATTTTTTTATTGTTTCATTTTTGGTATTGTTTAATGTTTGTGTTGCTTAATTTTTGTATTGTTTAATTTTTGTATTGTTTGATGTTTGTATTGTTTAATTTTTGTATTGCTTTATTTTTGTATTGTTTAATTTTTCTATTTTTTGATTTTTGTATTGTTTAATTTTGCATTGTTTACTTTTTATATTGCTTTATTTTTGTATTGTTTAATTTTTTTATTGTTTGATTTTTGTATCGTTTAATTTTTGTATTGTTTAATTTTGTATTGTTTGATTTTTGTATTGTTTGATTTTTGCATTGTTTAATTTTTGTATTGTTTAATTTTTGTATTGTTTGATTTTTGTATTGTTTAATTTTTGTATTGTTTAATTTTTGTGTTGTTTGATTTTTGTATTGTGTAATTTTTGTATTGCTTTTTTTGTATTGTTTAATTTTCGTATTGCTTGATTTTTGTATTGTTTAATTTTTGTATTGCTTTATTTTTGTATTGTTTAATTTTAGTTTTGTTTGATTTTTGTATTGTGTAGTTTTTGTATTGCTTTTTTTTGTATTGTTTAATTTTTGTATTGCTTTATTTTTGTATTTTTTAATTTTTGTATTGCTTGATTTTTGTATTGTTGAATTTGTGTATTGTTTAATTTTTGTATTGTTTAATTTTTTTATTGCTTTATTTTTGTATTGTTTAATTTTTGTATTGTTTGATTTTTGTATTGTTTAGTTTTTGTATTGTTTAATTTTTGTATTGCTTTATTTTTGTATTGTTTAATTTTTGTATTGTGAGATTTTTTTATGGTTAAATTTTTGTATTGTTTAATTTTTGTATTGTTTGATTTTTGTATTGTTTGATGTTTGTATTGTTTAATTTTTTTATTGTTTGATTTTTGTATCGTTTAATTTTTGTATTGTTTAATTTTTGTATTGTTTAATTTTGGTATTGTTTGATTTTTGTATTGTTTAATTTTTGTATTGTTTAATTTTTGTATTGTTTGATTTTAGTATAGTTAATTTTTTTATTGTTTAATTTTTGTATTGTTTAATTTTTGTATTGTTTGATTTTTGTATTCTTTAATTTTTGTATTGTTTAATTTTTGTATTGTTTCATTTTTGTATTGCTTGAGTTTTGTATTGTTTAATTTTTGTATTGTTTGATTTTTGTATTGTTTAATTTTTGTAATGTTTTATTTGTGTGTTGCTTGATTTTTTTATTGTTTAATTTTTGTATTGTTTGATTTTTTTTATTGTTTAATTTTTGTATTGTTTAATTTTTGTATTGTTTAATTTTTGTATTGTTTAATATTTGTATTACTTGATTTTTTTTATTGTTTAATTTTTGTATTGTTTGATGTGTGTATTGTTTGATTTTTGTATTGCTTGATTTTTCTATTGTTTAATTTTTGTATTGTTAAATTTTTGTATTGTTTAATTTTTGTAATGTTTAATTTTTGTATTGCTTTATTTTTTTATTGTTTAATTTTTGTATTGTTTAATTTTTGTATTGTTTAATTTTTGTATCGTTTAATTTTTGTATTGTTTGATTTTTGTATTGTTTCATTTTTGTATTGCTTGATTTTTGTATTGTTTAATTTTTGTATTGTTTAATTTTTGTATTGTTTAATTTTTGTAATGTTTGATTTTTGTATTGCTTGATTTTTTTATTGTTTAATTTTTGTATTGTTTAATTATTGTATTGTTTAATTTTTGTATTGTTTAATTTATGTAAGGTTTGATTTTTTTATTGTTTAATTTTTGTATTGCTTTATTTTTGTATTGTTTAATTTTTGTCTTGCTAGATTTTTGTATTGTTTAATTTTTGTATTGTTTCATTTTTGTATTGTTTGATTTTTGTATTGTTTAATTTTTTTATTGTTTGATTTTTGTATCGTTTAATTTTTGTATTGTTTAATTTTTGTATTGTTTAATTTTTGTATTGTTTGATTTTTGTATTGTTTAATTTTTGTATTGTTTAATTTTTGTATTGTTTGATTTTAGTATAGTTAATTTTTTTATTGTTTAATTTTTGTATTGTTTAATTTTTGTATTGTTTGATTTTTGTATTGTTTAATTTTTGTATTGTTTAATTTTTGTATTGTTTCATTTTTGTATTGCTTGAGTTTTGTATTGTTTAATTTTTGTATTGTTTGATTTTTGTATTGTTTAATTTTTGTAATGTTTTATTTGTGTGTTGCTTGATTTTTTTATTGTTTAATTTTTGTATTGTTTGATTTTTTTTATTGTTTAATTTTTGTATTGTTTAATTTTTGTATTGTTTAATTTTTGTATTGTTTAATTTTTGTATTACTTGTTTTTTTTTATTGTTTAATTTTTGTATTGTTTGATGTGTGTATTGTTTGATTTTTGTATTGCTTGATTTTTGTATTGTTTAATTTTTGTATTGTTTAATTTTTGTATTGTTTAATTTTTGTAATGTTTAATTTTTGGTATTGCTTTATTTTTTTATTGTTAAATTTTTGTATTGTGTAATTTTTGTATTGTTAGATTTTTGTATCGTTTAATTGTTGTATTGTTTGATTTTTTTATTGTTTAATTTTTGTATTGCTTTATTTTTGTATTGTTTAATTTTTGTATTGTTTGATTTTTGTATTGTTTTATTTTTGTATTGTTTAATTTTTGTATTGCTTGATTTTTGTATTGTTTAATTTTTGTATTGTTTTATTTTTGTATTGTTTAATTTTTGTATTGCTTAATTTTTGTATTGTTTAATTTTTGTATTGTTTGATTTTTGTATTGTTGAATTTTTGTATTGCTATAGTTTTGTATTGTTTAATTTTGCATTTTTTAATTTTGCATTGTTTAATTTTTGTATTGTTTAATTTTTGTATAGTTTGATTTTTGTATTGCTTGATTTTTATATTGTTTAATTTTAGAATTGCTTTATTTTTGTATTGTTTTATTTTTTTATTGTTTCATTTTTGGTATTGTTTAATGTTTGTGTTGCTTAATTTTTGTATTGTTTAATTTTTGTATTGTTTGATGTTTGTATTGTTTAATTTTTGTATTGCTTTATTTTTGTATTGTTTAATTTTTCTATTTTTTGATTTTTGTATTGTTTAATTTTGCATTGTTTACTTTTTATATTGCTTTATTTTTGTATTGTTTAATTTTTTTATTGTTTGATTTTTGTATTGTTTAATTTTTGTAATGTTTAATTTTTGTATTGCTTTATTTTTTTATTGTTTGATTTTTGTATTGTTTAATTTTTGTATTGTTTAATTTTTGTATCGTTTAATTTTTGTATTGTTTGATTTTTGTATTGTTTCATTTTTGTATTGCTTGATTTTTGTATTGTTTAATTTTTGTATTGTTTAATTTTTGTATTGTTTAATTTTTGTAATGTTTGATTTTTGTATTGCTTGAATTTTTTATTGTTTAATTTTTGTATTGTTTAATTTTTGTATTGTTTAATTTTTGTATTGTTTAATTTATGTAAGGTTTGATTTTTTTATTGTTTAATTTTTGTATTGCTTTATTTTTGTATTGTTTAATTTTTCTCTTGCTAGATTTTTGTATTGTTTAATTTTAGTATTGTTTGATTTTTGTATTGTTTAATTTTTGTATTGTTTAATTTTTGTATTGCTTGATTTTTGTATTGTTTAATTTTTGTATTGCTTTATTTTTGTATTGTTTAATTTTTGTATTGCTTAATTTTTGTATTGTTTAATTTTTGTATTGTTTGATTTTTGTATTGTTGAATTTTTGTATTGCTATAGTTTTGTATTGTTTAATTTTGCATTGTTTAATGTTGCATTGTTTAATTTTTGTATTGTTTAATTTTTGTATAGTTTGATTTTAGTATTGCTTCATTTTTATATTGTTTAATTTTAGAATTGCTTTATTTTTGTATTGTTTAATTTTTTTATTGTTTCATTTTTGGTATTGTTTAATTTTTGTGTTGCTTAATTTTTGTATTGTTTAATTTTTTTATTGTTTGATGTTTGTATTGTTTAATTTTTGTATTGCTTTATTTTTGTATTGTTTTATTTTTGTATTTTTTGATTTTTGTATTGTTTAATTTTGCATTGTTTACTTTTTGTATTGCTTTATTTTTGTATTGTTTAATTTTTTTATTGTTTGATTTTTGTATCGTTTAATTTTTGTATTGTTTAATTTTGTATTGTTTGATTTTTGTATTGTTTGATTTTTGCATTGTTTTATTTTTGTATTGTTTAATTTTTGTATTGTTTGATTTTTGTATTGTGTAATTTTTGTATTGTTTAATTTTGGTATTGTTTGATTTTTGTATTGTTAAATTTTTGTATTGCTTTTTTTGTATTGTTTAATTTTCGTATTGCTTTATTTTTGTATTGTTTAATTTTTGTATTGCTTTATTTTTGTATTGTTTAATTTTAGTATTGTTTGATTTTTGTATTGTTTAGTTTTTGTATTGCTTTATTTTTGTATTGTATAATTTTTGTATTGCTTTATATTTGTATTGTTTAATTTTCTATTGCTCGATTTTTGTATTGTTGAATTTTTGTATTGTTTAATTTTTGTATTTTTTAATTTTTTTATTGCTTTATTTTTGTATTGTTTAATTTTTGTATTGTTTGATTTTTGTATTGTTTAGTTTTTGTATTGTTTAATTTTTGTATTGCTTTATTTTTGTAATGTTTAATTTTTGTATTGTTCGATGTTTGTATCGTTAAATTTTTGTATTGTTTAATTTTTGTATTGTTTGATTTTTGTATTGTTTGATTTTTGTATTGTTTAATTTTTGTATTGTTTGATTGTTGTATCGTTTAATTTTTGTATTGTTTAATTTTTTTATTGTTTAATTTTTGTATTGTTTGAGTTTTGTATTGTTTAATTTTTGTATTGTTTAATTTTTGTATTGTTGATTTTTGTATCGTTAATTTTTTTATTGTTTAATTTTTGTATTGTTTCATTTTTGTATTGTTTAATTTTTGTATTGCTTTTTTTGTATTGTTTAATTTTCGTATTGCTTGATTTTTGTATTGTTTAATTTGTGTATTGCTTTATTGTTTTATTGTTTAATTTTAGTATTGTTTGATTTTTGTATTGTTTAGTTTTTGTATTGCTTTATTTTTGTATTGTTTAATTTTTGTATTGCTTTATTTTTGTATTGTTTAATGTTTGTATTACTTGATTTTTGTATTGTTGAATTTTTGTATTGTTGAATTTTTGTATTTTTTAATTTTTTTATTGCTTTATTTTTGTATTGTTAAATTTTTGTATTGTTTGATTTTTGTATTGTTTAGTTTTTGTATTGTTTAATTTTTGTATTGCTTTATTTTTGTAATGTTTAATTTTTGTATTGTTCGATGTTTGTATCGTTATATTTTTGTATTGTTTAATTTTTGTATTGTTTGATTTTTGTGTTGTTTGATTTTTGTATTGTTTAATTTTTGTATTGTTTGATTTTTGTATCGTTTAATTTTTGTATTGTTTAATTGTTGTATTGTTTAATTTGTGTATCGTTTGATTTTTGTATTGTTTAATTTTTGTATTGTTTAATTTTTGTATTGTTTGATTTTTTTATGTCTTGATTGTTGTATTGTTTGATGTTTGTATTGTTTAATTTTTGTATTGCTTGATTTTTTTATTGTTTAATTTTTGTATTGTTTAATTTTTGTATTGTTTAATTTTGTATTGTTTAATTTTTGTATTGTTTGATTTTTGTAATGTTTGATTTTTGTATTGTTTAATTTTTGTATTGCTTTATTTTTGTATTGTTTGATTTTTGTATTGCTTAATTTTTTTATTGTTTAATTTTTGTATTGTTTAATTTTTGTATTACTTAATTTTTGTATTGTTTAATTTTTGTATTGTTTGATTTTTGTATTGTTTGATTTTTGTATTGCTTGATTTTTGTATTGTTTAATTTTTGTATTGTTTAATTTTTGTATTGTTTAATTTGTTTATTGTTTAATTTTTGTATTGCTTGATTTTTGTATTGCTTAATTATTGTATTGTTTAATTTTTTATTTGTTTAATTTTTGTATCGTTTAATTTTTGTATTGTTTGATGTTTGTATTGCTGTATTTTTGTATTGTTTAATTTTTGTATTGTTTAATTTTTGTATTGTTTAATTTTTGTATTGTTTCATTTTTGTATTGCTTGATTTTTGTATTGTTTAATTTTTGTATTGTTTGATATTTGTATTGTTTAATTTTTGTAATGTTTGATTTGTGTATTGCTTGATTTTTTTATTGTTTAATTTTTGTATTGTTTAATTTTTGTATTGTTTAATTTTTGTATTGTTTAATTTTTGTAATGTTTAATTTTTGTATCGTTTAATTTTTGTAATGTTTAATATTTGTATTGTTTAATTTTAGTATTGTTTAATTTTTGTATTGTTTAATTTTTTTATTGCTTAATTTTTGTATTGTTTAATTTTTGTATTGTTTAATTTTTGTATTGCTTAATTTTTGTATTGTTTTATTTTTGTATTGTTTAATTTTTGTATTGTTAAATTTTTGTATTGTTTAATTTGTTTATTGCTTGATTTTTGTATTGTTTAATTTTTGTATTGTTTAGTTTTAGTATTGTTAAATTTTTGTGTATTGTTTAATTTTTGTATTGTTTAATATTTTTATTGGTTAATTTTTTTATTGCTTAATTTTTGTATTGTTTAATTTTTGTATTGTTTAGTTTTAGAATTGTATACTTTTTGTATTGTTTAATTTTTGTATTGCTTACTTTTTGTATTGTTTAATTTTTTTTTGTTTAATTTTTGTATTGTTTAATTTTTGTATTGTTTAATTTTTTTATTGCTTGATTTTTGTATTGCTTGATTTTTGTATTGTTTAATTTTTGTATTGTTTAATTTGTTTATTGTTTAGTTTTAGTATTGTTTCATTGTTGTATTGTTTAATTTTTGTATTGTTTAATTTTTTTTTGTTTAATTTGTGTATTGTGTAGTTTTAGTATTGTTTAATTTTTGTATTGCTTACTTTTTGTATTGTTTAATTTGTTTTTTTTTTAATTTTTGTATTGTTTAATTTTTGTTTTGCTTAATTTTTTTATTGCTTGATTTTTGTATTGTTTAATTTGTGTATTGTTTCATTTTTGTATTGTTTAGTTTTTTTTTTGTTTAGTTTTAGTATTGTTTAATTTTTGTATTGTTTAATTTTTGTATTGTTTAATTTTTTTATTGTTTAGTTTGTATTGTTTAATTTTTGTATTGTTTAATTTTTTTATTGTTTTGTTTTAGTATTGTTTAATTTTTGTATTGTTTGATTTTAGTATTGTTTATTTTTTGTATTGTTTAATTTTTGTATTGTTTAATTTTGCATTGTTTAATTTTTTTATTGCTTAATTTTTGTATTGTTTAATTTTTGTATAGTTTAATTTTTGTATTGCTTTATTTTTGTGTTGTTTAATGTTTTTATTGTTTAATTTTTGTATTGTTTAATTTTTGTATTGTTTAATTTTTTTATTGCTGGATTTTTGTATTGTTTAATTTTTGAATTGCCTAATTTTTGTATTGCTTTATTTTTGTATTGTTTAATTTTTGTATTGTTTAATGTTTGTATTGCTTAATTTTTGTATTGCTTAATTTTTGTATTGTTTTGTTTTAGTATTGTTTAATTTTTTTATTGCTTAATTTTTTTATTGCTTAGATTTTGTATTGTTGAATTTTTTTATTGTTTAATTTTTTTATTCTTTAGTTTTAGTATTGTTTAATTTTTGTATTGTTTAATTTTTGTATTGCTTAATTTTTGTATTGTTTAATGGTTTTATTGCTTAATTTTTTTATTGCTTAAATTTTGTATTGTTTAATTTTTGTATTGTTTAATTTTTGTATTGTTTAGTTGTAGTATTGTTTAATTTTTGTATTGTTTCATTTTTGTATTGCTTAATTTTTATATTGCTTAATTTTTGTGTTGTTAAGATTGTGTATTGTTTAATTTTTGTATTGTTTAATTTTTTTATTGTTTAATTTTTGTATTGTTTAATTTTTGTATTGTTTAATTTTTTTATTGTTTAATTTTTGTATTGCTTAATTTTTGTATTCCTTATTTTTTTTATTGTTTAATTTTTGTGTTGTTTAATTTTTGTATTGTTTGATTTTTGTATTGCTTAATTTTTGTATTGCTTAATTCTTGTATTGCTTAATTTTGGTATTGTTTAATTTGTTTTATTGCTTAATTTTTGTATTGTTAAATTTTTGTATCGTTTAATTTTTGTATTGCTTAATTTTTGTATTGTTTAATTTTTGTAATGTTTAATTATGTTATTGTTTAATGTTTGTATTGCTTAATTTTTGTATTGTTTAATTTTTGTATTGTTTAATTTTTGTATTGTTCAATTTTTGTATTGCTTAATTTTTGTATCGTTTAATTTTTGTATTGTTTAATTTTTGTATTGCTTAATTTTTTGTATAGCCTAATTTTTATATCTTATAATTTTTGTATTGTTTAATTTTTTTATTGTTTAATTTTTGTATTGTTCAATTTTTGTATTGCTTAATTTTTATATCGTTTAATTTTTGTATTGTTTAAATTTTGTATTGTTGGATTTTTGTATTGTTTTATTTTGGTATTGCTTAATTTTTGTATCGTTTGCTTTTTGTATTGCTTAATTTTTCTATTGTTTAATTTTTGTATTGTTTAATTTTTGTATTGTTTAATTTTTGTATTGTTTAATTTTTGTATTGTTTAATTTTTGTATCGTTTAATTTTTGTATTGCTTAATTTTTGTATCGTTTAATTTTTGTATCGTTTAATTTTTGTATTGCTTTATTTTTGTATTGTTTAATTTTTGTATTGTTTGATTTTTGTATTGTTTATTTTTTGTATTGTTTAATTTTTGTATTGCTTTTTTTTGCATTCTTTGATTTTGTATTGTTTGATCAGGAAATGACATTTTGCATTGTTTAATTTTTGTGTAGCTTGATGTTTTTATTGCTTGATTTTGCATTGTTTGATTTTGTATTGTTTGATCAGGAAATGACATCCGTTTCTGTTGGTCAGATAATGTGTTGGTACTAAGTTGATTTGAAATACAAATTAGATTTTGTGACACAATCCATTATATTTTTGTGTCATTATCAGCTGATTTTTGTCAACACACAACATCCTAAATATGTTTTGAATAGAAAAATGTTTTGCCAACAACATATATTGATTACATGATAGAAACATCGATTACTGTAAACTAAACGCGTAAATTGCATGTTGCGTCACCATCGTTTAAAAGCTTTCTATTCAGATTCCAACAGTAGTCAGCTATCATGACTGTGTCACAGTGGATCTGAAACCCTTGTTCTATTTCTTTCAGTTCCTGATAGAATCTCTCTCCCTGCTCGTCACTCATTAAACCGAGTTTCTCAAGACACCGATCCATATGTGAAAACAGGAAGTGCTTCTTGACACTCATGTTGCAGCCCAGGTTTCTGAAAGCAGTCAACCTATTGTTGAAAAGTTCGTAGCTTTTGGCCTTATTGTTTCTAAGAAAGGATCTCTGATGAGCTGCCGGATTTGAGGACCGTCAAAAATGCTAGCTTTCAACTTCCCCATGACCAATCCTGGAAACTCCCGGCACAACAAGTAAAGCAGTCACGAGCCTTGTCAAGAGCCTTTGTGAAATGCTTGATTAAGCTGAGATTGATGTCTACTAATTATAGGGAATTAATTTGTTTCCCATTTCACCAAAATATAGCACAAGGTTTAAAGATTGGAAAATCAACTATTCCAAGGACATATCAGAATTCCCTAATAATGGCCCTTAAGGCCACAGGCGAAAAACAAACCTATCCCTGTGAGGTAATGCCTGGGAGGATGAACATACTAGGACCTGACAATATCTCATTCAAACAGGAGGTTTAAGCACCTGAACAAACCATCACCTCATATAAGAACATTCCAGGGGTTTATTTCTTTCCAACATGCCAGATATCGTAAAATCAACACTTTGGATATTAGTGTTTTACTTGTATCCACATGTGTTTTTTTCTGTGCTTATTTTTTCGATTTATTTTACACATATATTTTCTTTCTTTCCTTTTCTCTCTATTTTCTTTCTTTCTTTTTTCTTCATCAATTTTTTCTTTCCATTCTTTCTTTGACACTTTCTCCTTTTCCTCGTTCCACCACTCATCTTGTAAGCCAAGCAGATCATTTGAAATACCTCATCCGAACACACTCAGATATTTCGCCCCCGTTCATCGAAACCTCCTCCCCGTATCTTTTCTGCTATCGCTTTCCTCATCAGATTCTGCCCTTCTCACATTGCAATCGAAAGGTGTCACTTTGTCAACTTCATTAATAATTCATTTACGCGCCAAATTACATCGTTGACGCCAAATGACCTCCAAGGATTTACCCTTACTCTTCAAAAAGGTTATTAACCAGAAAACAACGGACGTACAGCCACGAATCCCTTCTCGTTAAGAAAAAAGAAACATCAACAAATGAATAAAAGTCAAATAGGAAAAAACACTTTTGTTAGATTTGCAAATATTTTCACACTCAACTCAGTGCACAGATTTCCAAAATAGCAAAACCGTCACTCAACATCCTTTACGAACATTTTAACACAAATTACTCTATAATATAACAACAATATTAGATGTGCCAATTTAATCTTTTTATGGCCTGAATTATGATATAGATGATTAATAAACAGACATTGTTATTTTAAGTTAGTTTAAAAGGGTAATGAAACTATGATTGTCTTCAAGCTGGAAAAAGTTCAATAGTTAAACTAACGCTGAGAATTTTTGCGTTTCATAAACTTAACTTGATTATTAACCATAGTGTTTGAAAACTATGTTTATGACAACAAACGAAATCTCTTACTCTCTAAGATAGACGGCAGCATATTGAAGCAATGGGCAGTTGCAATCTGGAGGTACCTGACATCTACCCAGATACTGAACTAATACGTTCAAGGCGTGTTTGAATCAATTCTCACATTATTTATGCCGTTATATTCATTTATTTACGACTGAACGAATTAGTTAAATCAGGCCATAAAGGGTTAATTAAATTTACATCTTTATTCGTGTTTATAATCTGACTATGCAATCTTTCATATGCGAATATGAATGGAACATTCCTGCCTTTCAAAATTCCAGATCACTCTTAGCAAAATGTAAGGATCTGCCTGAGATCTCAGAGGGTTACCATTTATAAGGTAGATGACGCTCCTCAGCCGCAGTGAATGCAATCCATTCAAGAGAAGGAAACTCTGATGAACAAAGAATAAGGCAATCTTGTCACAAATAAAACACGTCCGATTGTGGTGTCACCAAACACCTGCTTCCAATTTAGCATAACCAACATGGAAGTAGTAAAGCCCAGAAAACTGTCATGAGAATGTTCATGTCAGTGCACAATCTGATTTAACCGGAGATAGGAAAACATTAATAATAAAAACATCTTACGATAAGACTAGCAATTTATAAAAAATAAGATTTCTGGGGAAATATTGGCGTTTGTGATATGTCGGGTCGTTGTATGATTGTCAGACACCGAAAGATCAGTAGTTGTGATGTAGATTGGCTTTCAGAGAAATCAGCATGATTTGAAGATATATTGTTAGTGATCATACCAAATCTTCTTTAGCTACGGTGTAACATGATTGGGCTTGGAGATCCCACTATGGTCTATTGCGTTTTGTGTTCCGTTTTTCAAAAACAAGTTAAATAATATCTATCTATCTATCTATCTATCTATCTATCTATCTATAATGTTAAACTTCTTTCTGATGGGCAGGGTGGATTTAGGCAAGCATGTTCTATTGCAGATATCCTAAGAATTATCTCTGAACACATACCATGCACTAGACAAAGCTAGGGTTGTAGCCCTCAATATATCCAAGATCTTTGATTCGATATTGCATGAAGGTATTCTCGTAAGAATTAAGTCGTGCAGTATTAATGGAAAAATACTAAGTATAATCGGATACGACTTTGCTTAAAGAAAAACTCATGTTGTCCTCGATGGCATTAATTCAGGTGTTTCACTAAGTTACACCACAGAGTATCATGGAGACATCCCAGATCCAAGCATTGGCACCAACTGGATTTTGTCATAACCCGTTCTCTTCCAGCTGAAATAATTCTACGCTCTGTACTAAGGCTAGAGATAAAATAGCATTAGGTCGGATAAATTTTCCGAAATTAGCACAAACGTGGATTCATTTTTCTACCGTAGAAGTGGGAAGAACTTTATTTAAGTAATATACTTAATATCTACAATTACCATATGCTCGCTTGTATTAATAAAGAGGCCTCGTTGATATATCTATCAAACCACTGGATATAGCTTGTAATTAACTGTTACTATAATTGTAACTGAAATTTACAGTGATATTAGCTGCGGCACTAGGAATTTTTTCTGAATAGATACGATGTTTTATCCCCAACCTAAATGACTGCCTAAAAATATGAATTCCGAATCACAAAATAATTGGTTCTCTTTACCTCCAAGATGACTGCCTATGTCTAACCTGGATGCAAAATAGGGGGAAAGAAAGGAAGATTTTATTCTTTTCTCCCAAACTAAAACAATACTGTAAACTCTAAATCAAAATGAAACTTTACTGTATTCTGTAAGTAGATAACTCCGACCCTTGAAAGCTAACAATCTGACCCCCCCTCTAGCTGCCACTAAAACCCTACATTATACATACGTCTTAGTAGTGGAATCCTTAACCTCAAGCTCCTAACTTTCACATACTAACCGCCTAACGGTCTTCACTAAACAATTTCTACTCCTGACATGCATTAGAGTTCATTCCTATCCAGTCAGCCAAAGTATGCACTCGGATGCAAAGCGATCTTATTACATAACAATTGCCTTTTCCTAGATGGTTTTGCAACAAACAATACTAAACCAAATCCGATACTCCCTGCCATGCAAAACTCTCTATGGCTCTTAAATGAAAACTGAAATTATCTCCCTCTCAATAGTAGAAACACTGACACAACTTCTATTTGTATCTGCTGAAAACTTGCCCAAATATCTATTTACATAATTATACATACGAAATACACCATAACTTAAAATGTACCTCCAGTTACACCCTGAGTGTACTGCACCTACACCTTAACCTTCGTAAACCTAAATATACAGTGGCTGGGCTAAATTTCTTAGCTCAATTCCTAATACCTACTCAAACTATAACGTTATCCTGAACCCAAACTAACATAAAGTTATAAAAAAAAAAATGAAAAAACCTAAGGTAAAAGTCCTAATCCGCACTAACGCTTTTCTAACAAACCTCCCCTAAAAACTGCTTCCACTTAAATCACTTTGAGGAGTGTAACTATTCATTAGATATATATCCTCTACAAAGTAACCCTGTAACATTAACTAACCATGCGGGGTCGCAGAAATACCTGGATTAGGACCCAGGCGCGGAGCAAACCCTCTCAGGGCTGATGGACCCAGTAGATCTTCCCAGATCACCCGTCTAGGGGAAGGAAAACTCTGAAACTAAACCAAAAGGGGAGGGAGGCCTCTCCAGTCTTGGGCGACAACCTTCCTAGAGCTGGTGACTCAAACAAATTACCGGTCTGCAAACCTAAATTGCTTAAGGAGTAGATAGGCTCTGTCTATTGCCGGCTTCCATACTCCTTCTTTGTCTATTAGTCAGGCGCAGAGACACTATCACAAGTGAATAGACAAAACACTTAGTGGTAGATCTTGTTTCTGGTCTAGGGCATTGAATGCCGTTCCCCCACTCCCGACACATCCCACTCCTCATAACTGGGCACTTGGGAGTGCTTGAGTACCACGCATGCCTGTGCAATTAGATTGGGGTGATCTTCTTCTGATGGGCTGAGGGTACCATATTGACAGTTCCTGGCTGCTGTTTCCGACTGGTAGTACAGGTGCCCTAACTCTTTGGTAGCACTTAGAGTGGCTGCTCCATCAACTGTTGTATAATATCGGGATGTTTGTAGTGCCATGTCGCGCATGGAAAGGGACCCTGCACTCATCCCCGATGGGCTTTCCCAATGCCACAGTCCTAGTTGAAGAAAGGTCACCTAATGGTCTGATTGTGTTGCATGTCTGATACCCTGCATAACCTCTTGTTCAGCTCCCCCTCACCTAACTGAAACTCTTTAAAAACATGATGACACTACAATAAAAAATGAGCTTAAACCAGGCCTAGGAACAAACAAATCTAACTCGCCTCCTCCCTTGAGGCTTGCATTCACAAATATCCGTGGGCTTAGAACTAATTTAGCTGATGTTGAAGCATTTCTCCTAACAAATACCCCGGATATCTTAGCAGGAAATGAGACTAACCTACACTCCTCCATCCCCTCTAACTACTTTAACATGCCTGAATATCTCCCACTCTGCCGTAAGGACTCTGACAGACATATGCACGGACTTGGAGTCCACATTCGTAATACCCTCCCCCTGACTAGAGAAATAAACCTAGAAACGGACGATCAAGCCTTTATGTGCTTTAGACTAAACATACAACACAACATTAACTACTTTTATTTTCTCTACCGCTCTCCCTTGACCCCTGGGTCAAGGGAGAGCGGTACTGCACCATAATAAACAATAATAAATAATAATAACCAATAATAAATAATAATAAATAAAGAGAGGGACTGCACCATAATAAACAAAGTCTCTGACAGCATAGACACAGCACTCTCCCTTGACACTAGCGCACAAGTACATGTATTTGGTGATTTTAATGTTCACCACAAAAACTGGCTTGGATTCTCTACTCACACAGATGCAGCGGGCAGCACAACACAAAGTTTTGCTATATCTCACTCCCAAATGATTACGTTTCCAACCCGTTTCCCTGACCAGCAAGAACAACAAGCATCACTTCTAGATCTGTTTCTGACTACAGTTCCCGAGGATTGTACAACAAATCCTGACAGCCCACTCGGGAACGCTGACCATGCAGTGATAATAGTAGAAATCGCCCTAAATTCTAGACCCAAAACTGAAGAGCCAGTGCTCAAAACAACGAGATATTATAAAAAGGCTGACTGGGAAGCCATCAGAGATCTTATCAGAGATGCCCCATGGGGAAATATTTTTTCTCTTCCTGCTGAGCAGTGCGCAAATGAGACCACTGAATGGTTCAAAACAGCAATGGAAGCACATGTTCCCATGTGGAAATTTTATAGCAAGCCCCACTCTCCCCAATGGTTTACTTCGACTTGCGCAACTGCCATTGCTTAAATGCAGCATGCATACCACAGATTTAACCGACATAAGTCCAGTTCAAACAGACAGAAGTATATAGAAGCTAGAAGTAACGTAAAGAAAGAAATAGTGACAGCTAAGAGAGAATTTACTGAAATCACAAAAAACGCATTGAAGCACAAAAATTAGGAACTCGTGACTTCTGGAAAATCTACAACAGTGTAGTAAATAATGGGCAATCAACAATTCCCCCACTAACCAACAATGACGAGGTTGTTTGCTCAGCAACCGACAAGGCTAATATGCTTGCCAGCCGGTTTGCCTCGAACTCCACACTGGACCCTTCCAACCACCCCCTGCCTGACTTTCCTTTGCAGACAGACGCCACGCTAGATGATCTAAAAATCACCCCTGCTCAGGTACACGCTATCATAAAAAACCTTGACACTTCAAAAGCATGTGGACCTGATCTCATCCCAGCTGTGCTATTAAAAAAGTGCTCAGCCAAAGTAGCTCCAGTTCTCTCCAAACTCTACAACAAATGCCTTAATGAATTATGCTTTCCGGGCTGTTGGAAAACTGCTTCTGTGGTACCAGTATTCAAGAATTCTGGCGAAAGAACTGACCCATCAAATTATCGCCCCATTAGTCTCCTCCCACTTTTCGCCAAAATATTTGAGACCATAATTAACCATGCTCTAGTCCGGCACCTTACAGATGCTAACTTCTGACTGACAAACAATATGGATTTAGACAAGCCCGTTCCACAGCAGACATCCTAACTGTAATCTCTGAACGTATACACCATTCACTGGACAAATCGGGAGAGGGCAGAGCAGTAGCTCTAGATATATCTAAGGCTTTTGATGGGGTATGGCATGAGAGTCTCCGCAGGAAGATTAGATCATACGGTATCACTGGTAGAATACTTAGCATAATTAAATTCTTCT
Source organism: Euprymna scolopes (assembly GCF_053919585.1). Lineage (NCBI taxonomy): Eukaryota > Metazoa > Mollusca > Cephalopoda > Sepiida > Sepiolidae > Euprymna > Euprymna scolopes. The sequence goes on along the minus strand of NC_136484.1, from coordinate 192,891,244 downwards.
TAGATAAGAGAAATATCCAGGTTGTCCTCGACGGTCGTACATCTAAACAGTGTGATATAAATGCAGGAGTGCCTCAGGGGTTTATCCTTGGACCTCTATTGTTCCTAATATTTATTAATGACCTCTCCGACAAAACTGCCTCTGAGATGGGTATATATGCTGATGACACTACACTCTATAACAGGCAGACAGGAAAACAAATGAACACATATCTGTAGTGGAATGGGGACATAAATGGATGGTCACATTCAATGCTGCCAAGACTAAACTGGTTTCCTTCAATAATTACAAGAAAGCTTCTCTGCCACCAATAGCAATGGCCAGTGACTCCCTGTCTGAGAGTACATCTTTCAAACTGCTTGGCCTAACGTTCACAGGAAACATGAGTTGGAAAAATTATATTGAAAACATTGCCAGGCCCGTGCTAGAAAACTACTGACACCTGAAAGTATAGTGTACCTCTATAAGGCCACCATTCGCCCATGTATGGAGTATTGTTATCACATTTGGGCTGGTGCATCTGCTACTAGTCTCTCGCTCCTAGACAAGGTTAAAAAAAGTTGCCAATCTGATAGGCCCTGAACTGACATCTAAAAAAAAAAGTCGCCAATCTGATAGGCCCTGAACTGACATCTAAGCTTCAGTCTCTGTCCCATCGACGAAACGTTTTTTTTTTTTTTTTTACATAGGTGTAACCACTTATCAAGGCCGATAGGCCACTCAAGGATAAGGGTTAAAGAGTGTAGAGTAGTCAAAAGGACAATATAGTAATCGATAGTAATGGAAGTTCGGTAAATTTGTTAACTTAAGTGGGACGGCTCATCAGAAACTTGTTCACGTTGGACTTGAAGACAACCATATTATAGACAGCTGGAAAGCAGGAAAACGGAAGACAATTCCACAGGCGTGCAGTTCTAAGAAAGAAGCTTTGATCATGGAATCTATGTTTAGGTTTAGGTACAGATAAAGAGTGGGGAAAATTATTGATAATGTTTTCAGCTAGTCTAGTGTTTCTTGTGAAAGTTTGGCGAGGGGGGACCATAGATTGAAGCTCAGTTGAACACTTTCCATGAAAATAACGATAAAGCAGAGACAAACTCGCAACATCTCTTCTGTGAGATAGAGGTTGCAGCGAAGAGAAAAGGACATCTCCCACCAGACCACGAAGTCTATTTTGAACCCTATCAAGGAAGGACAAGTCTTTTCTAGCAGCTCCTGCCCATATGTGGCAACAGTATTCCATCTTTAGACGTATCTGGCTCTTATATAGATAGAGAATTGCATCAGCAGTTAGATATTTACTGGATCGATAGAAGGATCCGACAATTTTTCCAGCGGCCTTGGCAACAAATTTGATGTACGTATTCCATTTAAGATCAGGAGTAAAGGTCAAGCCCAGAAGCCTGTCAAAACTTGAGGCCTCCCCAAGACGAGAGCCATTCATTTTAATTGATACCAGATGGGGATCAGAACGTTGATGATGTAAATATAGAAGCTTAGTTTTAGATGCATTAAAAGTAACCAGCCACTCCTTTCCCCATTGCACAACGTGATCAAGATCAGAGGAGAGAGAATCGGAGAGAACTTGGTCGTTTACTGTCTTAGATGTGCTACCATAGATGGTAGTGTCGTCAGCAAAAATGTCTATGAATGATGTAAGGATGTGATTTGGAAGATCATTAATGTAGATCAGGAAAAGAGTTGGGCCCAGGATGGACCCCAGAGGGACTCCAGCATTTATACTGTGAGCTTCTGATTTTTGCCCCTCAACTACTACTCTTATGAACCTATCAGAGAGAAATGATTTAATAATTGAGAAGACATTTCCAGCTATACCATAGCTGGAGATCTTGTGAAGTAAACCTTTATGCCATACCCTATCAAAGGCCTTTGATATGTCAAGAGCAATTGCCCTAGAAAGGTTGCCTCTGTCGAGAGATTCGCTAATCCTATGAGATATAACTGTAAGCACATCTGCTGTAGATCTAGCAGAACGGAAACCATATTGTGTGTCACTAAGAAGGTTATTTTTGCTGAGATGGTTGATTACTTCTCTATTTAACACAGATTCCAGCAACTTACTCATGACGCACAGGAGACTTATTGGCGTGTACTGAGAGGGGGATGAACGATCACCTTAATTCTTAAATACAGGGCATACTGATGAGATTTTCCAGGGTGATGGGAAACTATTCTCCTTAAGACAACGTTTAAACAGTTTTGTAAGTATGGGTGCTAGTTCTGGTTGAAGTTTTTTGAGTACTATAATTGGAATACCGTCAGGGCCGGTTGCTTTACTGGAATCAAGGTTTTTGATTAGCTTGGCAACATCACATACAGATATTTGTATATCACATAGTGTGTTTTCTGATACAGGAGGAAATATTGGGGGTTGGCGGCCTTGGTCGCAAAGGGTAGAATTGGCTGCAAAGTTCTTGGCAAAGAGTTTGGCTTTGTCTGATGCTGACGAGATTACCTCAGGTCCATTGATGATAGTTGGGATAGAGCACACGCTTCTGTTCAAGATTCTGTTTGCAATTTGCCAAAACTGGTGGGAACCAAGCCGCTGCTCAGCTACTTTGGACTTGACGGACTGAGCATACAACTCTCTTGCGTTCTTTATTACTTTCTTACAATGGTTGCTGGCAGTCCTGAAAGCGGCTTTAGTTTCCATACATCTATTACGTTGGAAGCAGTGGAAAAAGTGATTTCTGTGTGCAATAGCAGCAGCACATTCTGGAGAGAACCATGGCTGGTTGTTAGGTTTTTGCTGAAACATTTTCAAGGGTATGAAATTGTCTATACCTACAATTAACCATTCTGTCAGGTCTGATACCATAGACGACACATCCTTTTTAAACATGGAATGCAGAAGAAGATCCGATATAAATGTGCGGAAACTATCCCAGTAAGCCATAGTGTATCGATATACTGTACGATGGAGAGGTACATCTGAGGACTTATTACATTTCATTTTTATCTTAATTGATACAACTGAGTGGTCGGAAGATCCAAGAGGAGACAGAACAGAAACTGAACATAGTTCAGGGCAAGTTGTGAGAAAAAGGTCTAGGAGACTTGCATACTGACCGTCATTGTTGGGCACACGGGTGGGTTCCTGAACAATCTGAGTGAGGTCATAAGTAATGGAGAAATCATGACAGAATCTCCCCTCATCATCAGTCTTGTTTGAGTGGGTCAACCATTCCACATTGTGAACATTGAAGTCTCCACATACGTGAATGTTAGCTGAAGGATATGCTGATAGAACTTGGTCAATTTTCTCAGATATGCTTTTAAAGATAGTAACTCCGCTGTTATGGGGCGATAGAGAGTAAATATAAATGCCGTAGTGTGAGCTAGTGCTACTCGGAAGCACATATAGGGTAAGTTAGGATCTTCTCTGGAGATGTCCCTACCACATGGAAAGCCATCTTTTATATAGGCACATATTCAATGCCCATGGCGATCTTGGGGGTCAGATTTGGAAGTTAGGTTACAGTATCATTTAATTACAAACTCATTTAGGGAAATAGTCTGTTCAATTCCAGTTTCGCTGGTTTAGTCTCCTGTAATTGGGCTTCAACCTCTGGAAGGTTAGAACGTAGACCCCTGATGTTGGAGAAGGAGACATGGTAGTGGGGCTCTACGTTGGAAGTTTCAGATCCGGGTTTAATCGTGTATTTTTTCTTGAAACTTGTCATGATGGAATTTTGGAGTTTGTGGACTAGGTCGTCAGATTTGCTTAGAGCAGGACAGAGAGGGGGAAACAAAGAGAGAAAAGTAATGAAGAATTTTTTTTTGTAGCACATGATAAGGTAAAGCCGTAACAATTACCCACTAGTATGGCATCGAGAGGCCTCACCAAAGACTACTGCATGGTCCAGAATCCATTCACCAAATGGCAATACAGCAGCCCCAGTACTTTGCGCCTGCTGATAGGACAGCCTCCTTAGTGGTTAATCCAAGGTTCGGGTCCCTGACTATCAGGCGGATAACGCCAGCCTAGATAAAACGTTTACCTCCAGCACCCTTACTAGTGACATGGCTACAAGGATAGACATAGAACAGAAAATTTCCGCCATCTCTGTCGGCTGTTCACGCAAAATAATGCCAACCTAGAATACAGCTTTTTCTTCTCCCTTTGTCAGAAAAATCACTCATTAAAAAAATGAGGACTGAGTGACAAATAAAGAGAAGCGAGAGTAACGGGAGCTGCCGACAACGCTTCCACAAAACGTTCTCTACTCTCCTTTAAAAAAAAAAATCTATTAAGTATTGTACTTAATAGAAGTCAAACTGGCGTGTTTTTTTTAAAGGGAACGTATGGTGATAGATTCACCTCTCACGAAGTAACAATGAATACAATTTCCTAATCTGTTCATGCAATCAACATGGTAGACATAATAAACATTTATGACGAGAAAACGCTATCATTAAATAAAACAATCAGAAGATAAATTAAATTAAGTACTGAAATATCCCTTTGCCTGTTCTACAAGTATTTTAATGGTGAATGCTCTGACGAACTGCAGACACTTGTGTCCCCACGACGTAGACACCCTCGACAAACCCGACAGGCAGCTAAATCCCAACCCCACACAGTAGAGATCCCTAGATGTAAAAGATCTTTCTACTCCAGTAGTTTCTTCCCCCAGAACCGCTAGAGTCTGGAATTCCATTCCAGGTTCCTGCTTCCCTAACTGTACTGACATGCAGAAGTTCAAGTGCAACGGGAACCGACATCTTGCTGCCCAAATCCCAACATAGTGCCCCAGTAGTTGCTACCCCTGATAGTAGCCCCCTACACCAAAGTGGCAATGTGCCTTGTTTGGGGTGAAAATGTAAAAAAAAAACCCGCGAAACTTTGCTGAACCATGTGCTACTCACGCGTCGTTACCAACCGCGACACTAACCTCTCTCTAATCGTCAGCAAGGTGCATCTCAATTCCAGGTCGATCCATGGCCCAAAACAGAAACCTCAGTTTAGTGTTGATACATCATGCATACTGTTGTAGGAACCTTTGGTATGTTTATCCAAAGTCATCGACAAGGCTCTGGAGGATTGTCCCACAGACTGCGTCCAAACGCGATGGGACTTCACCTGTGATGCCCTGTAAAAGGCTGCCTTTGGGAAAAGCAAAGAATGAAGACTGTGATATAAAGGATGGAGCTTGCAATCTCTTCAAAGATAATCTCTTCTGGAGTACAAGAGACAACCCTGTAAGAAAACACAGTAGCCACCTTCAGAGAAGCCAACAACAACCCAAAGATGATCTCCTAAATGTGCACAACTGACTACTGGCTGAGGTTATGCGGAGACATCCAGACAGTTGAAGACAGTGACCAAACCAGGTGATCAAGAAAGCATTCGGTCACACTGTCTTCAAGATCACACCTCTCTAGTCTATCTCATCAAGATCATAGCTAACAAATGGAGAGATGGGCTGTGCACTACCGAGAGATGTACTCCAGGGAAAGCATCGTCACAATAACACAACGACAAGCCATCGAAAACACCACACCACTGCCTACTATGGACGAACTGGATTCATCATACACCATCGATGAACATGAAGACCACTGACACATTCCTGTGGAAAGGATCCAGGCAGCGACGAATTTCACCAGATATTGTAAAGGCAGAAAGGGAGAACACTGTCCTGGTCTAACTGCACAGGCCTCTGCTATAGTGCTTGGAAGAAGGCACGATACCCCAGGATACAGGGGATACAAGTACCCTCACGCTCCAGAAGAACAAGAACGACCGCTGCGACTTTAGCAACTATCGCGGGATCTCTCTCTTCAGCATTGTGAGTAAAGCCTTAACGGTGGTTCTCATCCGCTTTTAACTGCTGGCTGACCAAGTTTAACCTGTCATAGTATAGGTTTCAAGTGAACCGGTCCACGAGCGACATGGTATTCTCCATCAAGCAGCTGCAAGAAAAGTGCCGCAAACAGAGACGTTCCTTGTGTCTCGTCTTCATCGACCTTACCAAGTTTTTTGACATATTCAGCCGGACGGATTTTCACCTCCTCTGCTCAGAATTAGACGTTCCCCTAAGCTCATAAAGATCATTATGTCATTCCAAGATGGCATGTTGGGGACCGTCAAATACGATCGATCATCTTTGGAACGTTTCCTAATCAAGACCAGTGTTAATCAAGGATGCGTTTTGGTGTCTACTCACTTTGATATCTTGCTCCTGCATTCCACAAGTCAAATGTTAGGTGCGACTCAGAGTGAAGGCACTGAGAGATGGTCTGTAGATGATACAGCTCTCACTGCTCACCTAGAGGAAGGTCTTCAGTCACTCGTTTCCCACTTTGGAAACGCATGCATAGTTAACCGTAAGCTTGAAGAAAACCAACATCATGAGCCAAGATTTCAACACAATCTCCACAATAACGATTTGCGAGGACATTCATCACCTCGGCTTAACCATCTTTTGTCTTTATACTCGGAGCTCAATGTAGCCACTGCTATAACCCGTCTATCCAGGAGAATGTGAATAGCTTGCTGACACTCAACACCAACGCAACGCAACCCCAGACGTCTTTTAAACATCACCTGGCAAAATCGCACAACACACACGCAGGTGTTTTGTATTAGGCTAGCATACCATTCTAATTCAAATACACCTGCGTTAGCTCCTTCATGTATGCAGGATAGAAGATAGTCTCATCCCAAAAAACATCTTACATAGCCAGCTCATCTTTCGTATACGGCCAGCCGGACGCCCCACCATTCAAGATCAAGAACGGCGTCAAATCAGAAGATGAGAAAAGAGAACCCGCAAACTGTTGCGCTCACCATACCTATCGCTGACTACAATGCCTGAACCTTTCAAATCTCAAATAGATGGGGAAGTAAATGGATGGTAACATCAGATTCCACGACTAATAGTCACAGAAAATAAATATATAGGAGACGTTACCAAGGCTTTGCAAAGAAAGTAGGTTCTTCTTACTGTGCAAGAAACCATGCTTACATATACCAGGATCATGTACAGTTTACATTTACAAAGCACTCTCCTCCTCTGCATGGGTATTGTTGCCATATCTGGGCTGATACTTCAACCACTAGCATTTCTCTATTACACAGAGCAAAATAAGAATCTGCAACCTAATAGGTCATGCACTGTCAGCAAAGCCCCAATCCTTGTCACATCGCCGCAATGTGGCATCTGTTCTACTAATACTTTAATAAAATGGGACCGACGATTTCATAGCACTGGTGCCCCTTGACGTAAATGCATCCAACTAAAGCAAGCAGTAAAATCCCACACTTTTACTATAGAGGTTCCTAAATGTCGGATATCCTCTTACTTTAATAGTTTATCTCCTTTAATTGTTGGACTTTCGAATTCCTTTCCCATTTCCTGCTTCCCTGACTGTACTTACATGTAGAAACCTAAAGATAATGCGAACAGACATCTCGCTGCTCAACGTCCTACTTAGAAGAACCCTGTAGACATGATCTGTTATTTACAATAGCTCCTTAATTCTCAGTGACAATGTACCTGATTTGGAGTGGATAATAATACAAAATTACTTCCCTTTGATCGCCTCCTTATAAGCAGCCATTTTTCAACATGTCAGCGTATATGCTGGTATAATAACTTTTCTTCGAGTGAACAGGATTTTTGTTCTACATTTTTTAAAGCGTCTAACCAAGTTGCATGCTGTATCCTTACATGTTAATTTATTAGTCACTATGATTAATACATTTATCGATGTAACGTAGCTGTTACACTTTAACCGTGTCAAACGTCTCGGACACACACGCTGCCTGGTACCGTCGAAAAAAAACAAACAAACAAAATAAATAAAAATCCAACTTTGCATTTATTCGTGGTTCTTCCAACAATAACGCATTTCATTATCTTTCAAAAGGCTGTTCGAACATCCATATGATTTACAACACTCTGCCATGTAACGTGCTTTTTAAAAGTCTCCCTCCCCGCCACCTGACGCCAGCCATAGCTAGCACTTTCTCGCCCTCGTTTTCGCACGTCCATATTCCCCAGTAGCAACTTGCTTCTCTCCTTGATCATTTTTTATTTTATTTCCTTCTACTTCCCGTGACGTCATCGTGTGCACACTTGTTTAATTTTCATGCATGCTAAGACGGATGCTGCTAATATTTTTGCTAGTCAGCTATCATAAACTCCTGCTAATTTTCTCACATGCGTCTATATGCGCTATGTTACCATAAGAGCGCACC
>NC_136484.1:192860517-192880517 GCF_053919585.1 Euprymna scolopes | reverse complement strand
TCAGAAGGAAAGAAGATACAGTTATCCCCTTACCCCGAAGGCGTTGTTTTCAAGTAGAAGAATCCCTCATTATATCTGCTGATCAGAGGGGACACTAGATCCTGTCACGTACAAACAAGAACGGACATTTGTAAGATACGTCCATTTTATCTGCGCGTTTAGCGATGAATATGCTTTTCGAAATTTTTTCAAAACTTAACAGAAAAAAATGTTATTTAAATCTTAAATGTAACAAAGCAAGAACAATATGCTATTCCAAACTTGAGTATGACAGCCTGACAAAATGCTATTTGTAAACACGTCTAACGAATGAAAATGAAATTTCAAACTTGAGCATGACAGACCGACAAAATGCTTTTTCAAACTTGAGCATGACAGACCGATGAAAATGTAATAAAAAAATAATTTTGACATTCGTAGCAGACATTCGTCTCTCTACAACTGCCAACAATTTTTTTTATTGACGTTATAACTCAAACAGTTATTCGTGAGGAGCTACTATTTGGGACCAAATTTGCAGGGATACAATTTATGGAGTTGGGCAGTGAGAGTTCTGTTCATATTACACTTGAATTTCTGCACATTAGTACAAGGGAAACAGAGGCTCAGGAGGGAATTCCAAAGTGCAGCAGTCCAAAGGAAAAAGCTATTCAAGTAGAAGGCTTTACGGCATCAACGGATCTCTACAGTGTAGAAGTGTAATTTTGCTGTTTGTCGGGTTTGTCGAGGGTATTGCCATCAAGGAGGCACTCGTGCTCAGAGTTAGTCAGAGCACATGCCATTAAAATACTTGTAAAACAGTCACAACGATGCCAAGATTCACTCCAATTTCATTTATTATCTATCTATGCTTAAAAGTAACTTCCATAATCAAAGTGTTCTTTCTTAAATCTGCCTGTCTGTGGAACACAATAGCACGGAACTGCTTCTTAGATGACTATAACACGACCGCTCTGAAGTGTAACATGAACGAGTTCCTGGTTAGCTATCCTCTTAAATAAACGACCCAAGTTTCGCTATCATGAATCATCACAGTGTTGTCTCACCAACCACCTGACACTCATTAACCTTTATCCTCGAGTGGCCTTCGTGCCTTGACAAGCGTAACCCAAAAAAAAAAAAAATAATAATAGTAAAGACCAAAAAGTACGTTACAGATCGCTTGACATTCTAAACCACATATAAATATGATTGGACGCATCTATAAAACGTGGTTATTAAATTTACACAGTAATAATTAATGTAAATGATATACTAAAATAAAGTGTGACAGACCAAATGTCAGCAAAAGCTTTTTTCTTTTTAGATACGCAGTTGCGTCTAAAAACAAATCATCTCTTTGTATTGAGGCACAAAAACAGCAAATCACAATAAAGTTGGAAATAGGAAACATGTCGCGGCCGCTGGTGGTTAACAAGTTCACCTGAAGTAATAGTATTATCGTAACGAACTCGAATCTTACTGACATTCTATTATTGTTGCCGATTGAGGAGAAGTCTAATCAGCATCGATTAATTTGCTGAGCATTTTCAAATTTAGGATAAAAATGTCCTTTACTTGGTCAGGCTAAATCGAGTCTCTCGTTTGCGTGTTTTTCAGTTAGTTTCAGAAAATAGTTTTTCAAACACAACAGAAAGCACATTAATTTGAATTCTTTCTTCTTTGTATTTCTCTCTCTCTCTCTCTCTCTCTCTCTCTCTCTCACTCACACACACACACACACACACACACACACACACACACACATACACACACACACGATGCTGGCTTAAACAGAACTGTCAGGAATAAAATAACGCTTTTATGTACGACATGAAAAGGAACTGTAATCTTAAGATCTCCGCGATTCTAGCCATTAGAAGATCAACTGGACTCATGTTTATATATTTTTATGTACGCGATTCATTCATAAGCTAGTTCACCGATCATTATGAATTTTAGAACACAGCTGCTAGGCGTGAGGAGAGCTAACGTGGGCTACACTTAGTTTAATTAATTTTTATGCAAAGTGAGTAATAATAGGGATAGGAAATCCTTTATAAAAAATAGAAAATATTAGGTTGTCCCACAAGTTCGTAAACATTTGCAAAAAATTAAATTTTTAGTCATCAAGTAATAAAATAAAAATAATAATCCTTAAAATAAAGACCATCATTTTCAAAGACTTTCAACCATTGATCTGCAAGCTTTCGAATCTGGTCAAAGTACCATTCAGTCAGCTTCGAATCAAAGAATTCTTAACACTCTTCCTTGATTTCATCAAACGAGTCGAATTGGCAGCACTTCAGAAAGAGTTACATTGAGCGGAAAAGGCCGTAATTTGATGGAGCAGTCAAGACTGTAAGCTGGATGTGGCAGAAGCTTAACACCGGCGAGCTCTTCAAGCTTGTCTTTGGTTTTCCTGGTGGAGTGTGGTTTTGCATTGTCTTGCTGCATCAAAGAGTGCTTTGGTTAATCAGAGACAGGTACTTTTGCTTCAACTGTTCGTAGACTTGATCCAGTTGCTTAGTTCGTTCCGACTATTCGGAACCAAAATACACGATTCCTTTAAAGTTTTACCGAACAAGATGACTTCTTGCCGAATCCATCTTGCTTTGGAACTGACAGTGCCTCTTGCTCTTTCTGAACCCATCGCTTGTCTCGACTGTGCTGAATTCATCGCTTATCTCAATTGTGCTGGACTCATTTCTCGTCCGATGTCATGATAAGCTTTCAAATGGATTGCTGAGAAATTGACGGTTAATTTCAATTCGTCTGTTGACTTTGGTGAGTTCATGTAGATCTTGGCGCGGCTTTTTGTGAACAAAATTAAGTTGTTTCAAGTGTCAGCTCGTAGTTCGTCAGCCAATTTTCGAATGCTCGATGAAGGTGCAGTGTCCAATCCGGTTTGCAAGTCTATGGAGACTTGCAAACCGGGTTGCACATTGCAATTTTAACGGCCGCCCGAACGAGGTTTATTACATAAAAATTAAATTTTTCGCAAATGTTCACGAACTTTTTGGACAACCTAATATCTCTTATTTTCATGAAATTTAACAATAAGGGTTAGACACCAATAATAAATATTCCTAAAATTTCGGTTGCTTTGATGTATTTTAAAGGATTTAGTTTGGATAATATGGGAAGCACTTAACATTTGGAAATTGAAATATTTCAGATTTGCTTTAAATTTAATTCGTAGCTATTAAACACAAATTAAGCAAGATTTCATGAATTTCAATTTCATCGTAAGGCCTACTAAGCCTAGGATTTACATTTAAGATATCTGTAACAGAGTGCATATGATCGCGTATGAAAATATCAGCAGCAGCAGCAAAGGCTGGATGACAAGCAAAAGCATTAGCAGCAGGAGCAGCGTTTGAACACGTATGCAAATTAGAAAGTGTGAGCGAGCTGGTGGAAAAAGAAAAAGTAAAAAAGGACACCCCGTGGTGGGAAAGCAAAAAGTCGATGCCGAAAAGACGAGAATGGGCTGGCTGTGACCAGCGTGTGGTCGGAAGAAAGAGATACGCGTCCAGGTGTAGTGGAGCAGATGCAAGGAAATTTTGAAGGTGGTGTCGAGACTGGAGAGAAACAATAATAAATACTTTTGTTAAGGACGAAAAATGTCGATCCGGATTTTTATTTATTCTATCCAGTTTTATTTTTATGAATTACTAAAGTAAAGTTTTATTTTTATGAATTACTAAAGTAAAGTTTTATTTTTATGAATTACTAAAGTAAAGTATTATTTTTATGAATTACTAAAGTAAAGTTTTATTTTTATTAATTACTAAAGTAAAGTTTTATTTTTATTAATTACTAAAGTATACTTTTATTTTTATGAATTACTAAAGTAAAGTTTTATTTTTATAAATTACTAAAGTAAAGTTTTATTTTTATGAATTACTAAAGTAAAGTATTATTTTTATGAATTACTAAAGTAAAGTTTTATTTTTATTAATTACTAAAGTAAAGTTTTAATTTTATAAATTACGAAAGTAAATTTTTATTTTATGAATTACTAAAGTAAATTTTTGTTTTATGAATTACTGAAGTAAAGTTTTATTTTTATGAATTACTAAAGTAAAGTTTTATTTTTATGAATTACTAAAGTGAAGTTTTGTTTTTATGAATTACTAAAGTGAAGTTTTGTTTTTATGAATTACTAAAGTGAAGTTTTATTTTTATTAATTACTAAAGTAAAGTTTTATTTTTATAAATTACGAAAGTAAAGTTTTGTTTTATGAATTACTAAAGTAATTTTTTGTTTTTTGAATTACTGAAGTAAAGTTTTATTTTTATGAATTACTAAAGTAAAGTTTTAATTTTATAAATTACGAAAGTAAAGTTTTGTTTTATGAATTACTAAAGTAAATTTTTGTTTTATGAATTACTAAAGTAAAGTTTTATTTTTATGAATTACTAAAGTAAAGTTTTATTTTTATGAATTACTAAAGTGAAGTTTTGTTTTTATGAATTACTAAAGTGAAGTTTTGTTTTTATGAATTACTAAAGTAAAGTTTTATTTTTATGAATTTCTAAATTGAAGTTTTATTTTTATAAATTACTAAAGTAAAGTTTTATTTTTATAAATTACTAAAGTAAAGTTTTACTTTTATAAATTACTAAAGTAAAGTTTTATTTTTATGAATTACTAAAGTAAAGTTTTATTTTTATGAATTTCCAAAGTAAAGTTTTATTTTTATAAATTACTAAAGTAAAGTTTTATTTTTATGAATTACTAAAGTAAAGGTTCATTTTTATGATTCCTCGTAAAAAAGATATAAATGTGGTGTTAAATATCTTCACCAGGTTTACTTCAAAAGTCATCTAGCAGTAGGCGCACTTTACACATGCATCGGACCAAAAACATAACATGACAGATTGCCAAAGTTGCCCAAAATAAAATAATCGTTATTTGAATCAAACCAGTTGCACGGTCGGTTGTCATAAATAAAAAACTAATGTTGATTGAAACTGCCGGCAAAGGTTAACGTCTGAAGAAAATAAACGTCCTTGTACCATAGCCATATTGACTGAATGCGTAGCTGTCACAAATTGTTAAATAGCAACCGGAAATTGATATTAGCAGTCGACTGGCAATTTGATCTCGAGAAAACCACTTCATCAAAATTTGTGTTTAGGTTCTCCGTTTACTCATTCGATCACGAACGATAAAAATATATTGTTGGACATCGAAATTGTTATTCTTTTTAGCACAGCAGAAATTCAACTTTGATATAAAACTGTTTTGTTAGTGAAAAAATTTTCATCCGTCTTCTAACACACACACACACACACACACACACACACACACACACACACACACACACACACACACACACACACACACGTCCGCGCGTATGGGTTGGTATATTTAATAAGGTTGAGACGATTAATCGGAATCGGAATCGTGAATATAAAACTCGTATCTTTTTAGAATATAGGAATCGGTATCGGAATCGGAAAAATTTGTGCCTATTTTCCGATGCTAAAAACGATTCTTTTCATTGATTTATTTGTTTATTTTTCTTTAAAACTTAATTTTCCATAGCATGTATTAATGATGAATTGACAAGTATTTAATGATTCTAAACTACCATTAAACTAAAATCTATAATTCAGCCCATAAGTGTATTTCTACATTGAGAGAATTATATTCACATAGTAATATTTCATTGTTTTTGCGGTAATTATGCCACCCGCAAACTACTTTATATTTAGAAAAAAAAAATCGGAATCGAAATCGGTAATTGTATTGGAATCGGGACAAAATTGGAATCATCACATCACTAGTATTTAGGCAGCATTGGTCCATGCAAGCAAACTTAGTTAAGCCCAACATACTTTTGCAGCTTGATGATAAGCTTATTATACGGCAAAGACAAATGAACAAAAACAACAAAAACTGGAGAAAAGAAGATGATTTAAAAAATCAGCCGTAAACGCGCAAGTGAAGTCATTTACATTCTGAAACCAATAAAAATATTTATAAACGCTCGAAACCATATTTATTAAAAACCAACAACAACATTTTAAAATCCTTAACGTAATACAATCCATCCAATGACACTAATTATGACGCCCCGGAATTTAAAATGTTAATGTTTCTCCTGGAACTGCACTGATTTGTTCTTTTGGCGTCTAACACTGCTTTTTGAAATTCTGCTCTTTTCTCCAACTTTGAAAAAATGAACCTGAAAAATAGTGGGAAGTTACATCCGCCGAAACATGGTTAATATAACAATCAATACAATAATAGCCCGAATAAATTCAATAATACACATTATTAATCATTATTAAAAAAATCCCAGTCACTTTCTAACTCACGCTGAGGGTGAGTGCAAGTTCATAAATTTCTAAGGATTATTAGTGCTTAAAATAATCACACGAGATCCGATGGGGGCTCGAACTTGACATAGACGCTTCCGAAGTGTCCGTATAAGTATAAAAATGTTTAAGAACTTGTAATGTTTTCGGTTTTCATTCAGCGATTTCTTCTCGTACATCGGATTCCTTCAGGAATTCCTTACACGTTCTATCCGCTTGTTTATCACAAGAAAAAGAAAAGGAAAAAGTTAAGGCCGACGCCATCTTGATTACTTATCAGACGACAATTCAATTTCTTCAATGGTATAGAGACCCAGGGAAATGCACTGATAATCACTTATGGAGTTTTTATTATGAACAAAAAGGGTTTGAGGAGATTCAATTCTAAATCCTATAAAGATTTATTGCAACTAAACTATTCGCGCTAATACGTTTTTTGTTTTTCTGATAACAACAATGAAAACGAGATGTTTCGTTGAAGAACCCTTGATGTTAAGACGTTGCATCTGAACTGAACGCGTTGACAATGAAGCAATTCTAAGTGACAGTCGATGTTTGCTTCAGATAAATCCAAGTAGACGGTGGTGTGCGGATGTAGTGGTGGTGGCGGTTGTTGTGTTGGAGGTCCGCGTCGCAATCTGACAGTTTTGTTTACACACTGATACCAATCATGTCATTGTTTCGAGCAAGAAGCGAACATTCATTCACGTTTAGAACATTCCTCTTCCTAACTCTAACATAGATTATTATTTCGTTCCCTTAAAAATGTTTTCATAGAATTCTTATCTTATCATTCAGAGCCAAGTTCTTTTTTTTTCTCACGTTCACCCCTAACAAGGCTTATCGTCACTTGGACGTAAAAGGGCTACTATTTGTGACAATACCTAGAAAATATAAACAAGATGTGGGTTTACGTCACATTTAAACGTCTGCACATCAGTAAAGTAAAGGAAGCAGGTAGCAGGAAGGGACTTCCAAAGATTAGCTGTTAAAGGGAAGAAACTATTAGAGTAAAAAGTTTTCTGGCAATTAGGGACTCAACAATGTAGGGATGTGATTTTATTACTTATCGGGTTTGTCGGGGATATATACGTCAAGGGGCACAAGTGCAACGAGTTCATCAGAGCAGATTCCATTAAATACTTGTAAAACAGGCACAGGGATGCAATATTGTGGCGATGTGACAGAGGTTGGAGACAAAGTGGTACCTATTAGATTAAAGACTGCTTTTTGGACCCTATCCAAGAGGGAGGGGCTAGTGGTAGATGCACCAACTAAGATGTGGCAACAATGCTCCATGCATGGGTGACTGGTGGCTTTTTAGAGGTACCAGATACTCCCAGATGTCAGTTGTCTTCTAGCACGATAGAGGGAGACCATTTTCTTTGCAGCAGCCTTCACAATGTCCTCAATATATTTGTTCCAGATCATATTTCCTGTGAATGTTAAGCCGAGGAGTTTGAAGGAAGTATTCTCAGGTAGGGTGTTATTTGTCATAGATATCGGTGGTTAGAGAGTTTGTTGTAATTGTTAAAGGAGAGCAGCTTAGTCTTGCTAGCATTTAAAATCCATTTCAACAAAACCTATCTACATTTGCTACAAAAAGAACATGACTAAAACCAAACTCCTATCCTTACATCACCAACGCTCTGATCCCCATCTGGAACCAATTGGGATGGATGGCTCTCGTCTGAGAGAGGCCCCGTGTTTTGACAAGCTTCTGGGTTTGACCTTTACTCCTGATCTGAAATGGAACACGTACATCAAGTCTGTTGCCATGGTCGCTGGAAAGATGGTGGGATCCTTTTACCGCTCCAGAAGATATCCCACTACTGATGCAATTCTCTATCTATATAAAAGCCAAGTACGTCCAAGGATGGAATACTGTTGCCATATCTGGGCAGGAGCTGCTTAAAACAGCCTATCCTGCCTTGACAGAGTAAAAAATAGACTTCGTGGCTTAGTGGGGGATGCCCTTTTCTCTACCCTGCAACCTCTCTCCCACAGAAGAGACGTTGCGAGCCTATCCTTGTTTTATCGTTATTTCCATGGCAGGTGCTCGTCTGAACTCCAATCTCTGGTCCCCCCTCACCAATCTTTCACGAAAAACACCCGTCTAGCCGAATCCACTGTGAAAAATTTCCCCCACTCTTTATCTGTGCCTAAATCAAAACGTGGATTCCATGAACAAAGCTTCTTTCTTAGAACTGCACGCCTGTGGAACTCTGTTCCGTCTGCCTGCTTCCCACCTGACTACAACTTGGATGTGTTCAAGTCCAACGTTAACAAATTCCTAATGAACCGCCCCCCTAAGTAAACACTTCATCAAATCTCCACACTAACGTACTGTACTTGCAATAACCCTTATCCCTGAGTGGCTTCCGAGCCTTGATAAGTGGTGACCACTGTGTAAAACAAAAAGAAAAAAAAGGCTACCCTATACTCAATGCAGACAGATTTTAATTAATATTACAAAAGGAAATAATTAAAAAAATGGCGTGCACATAAAATAATATCGTCCCAGAGAAAATATTTAATGGAAAGAATTAAATTGGGTTGCATTATATGGGGTTTCTTCGTTATTGTAGCGAAATCCGACAGTTCATATTTACGATGCCTCCCCACGGGACAGAGTTAGACACCAGGGTCGTTTTTTAACGTGGAGAAAAGGAACAAAAATAAAAATTGTCTCAGTCGTGAAGGATTTCTCCTCCACTGACAAAGAACAAGAAATTGAAGTGCGGCATCTGAAGAACAGATACTACATTTCGTTATTGTCCCGAAAAATCCGACAGTTGAAAAAGGAAGTTTTCATTAAAACACAATGATGACTACTTACTTTTGTGTTTAGCAATTTAAACTAAAACAGATGTTATCTACCTAATTGTTATTTCACAGTTAGCTAAATATTTCGAGAATATTACATAAAACAAGTATTGCCATGGTTCAACAAAAAAGTGATTTCGCCATATTTGTTTCGTCGAGTGTAACGTAAACACAAGAAGAATAACTTAAAGTTCGAATTGGCCTAAGTTTTCGACAGTTTTCAAAAGAGAATTAATATGCGTGCTCTTCAGTTATTAGGTAAACTTAAATTGTTAATTTCTTCGAAATTTTCTTTAATAATTAACTTTCTACCTCATCATTTTTCGTAATTCTTTGATATTTTCATTATTGCCACATGGCAATTCAGTAGATATTATTGATTTCACTTGAAATTGAATATTTAAATTTATCGAATACAATACAATACAATAACGAAAAAAAATCATTTTATTGTTCTAAATAACATTCAATTATTCTTAAGAACGTTTTATTATTCTTAAGAACATGCTGCAACATCAATTTTGATTTTAATTTTGATGTTAATGTTAAGGTTAAAAGTTCAATTATTCAATATAAAATGAAAAAAAAACAAAAAACTCAAACAAACAATTTCTTAAACATAAAATTTCTTAAGTATTGCCTTGAAATATTTTCATTAAAAAAATTATCATTAAAAAATATTTTCATTAAAAAACCTTTTCATTAAAAAACTTTTTCATTGAAAAACATTTTAATTAAAAACATGTTAATTAAAAAAAATATTAATTAAAAAAACATTTTCATTAAAAAACATTTTCATTAAAAAACATTGTCATTAAAAAGATTTTCATTAAAAAACATTTTCATAAAAACAATTTTATTGAATTGAAATTATTTTTTGTTTTAAAACATTTTTTTAAAATTAAAGTATTTTTTATTTATTTGAAATTATCTTGATTTTTGTTTAAATTCAAATTTAAACAGGTTTTTTTAAAAATTAAGTATTGTTTGTATCTTCAAGTTTTATTGTTGTTCATTTTTCCTTTAAAAGTTAATATGATATTACGCAACTTTTTTCAATTGAGTGCGAATTAGATTCCCGCTGGGCCAAACAGAAATATCATAAACGCATGACTACGTGAGCAATGCACATGATTTGAAAAAAAAAACAAAACTGCTTTTAAATGTTCTGTTTTGGTTTGGTCGGCTGATTCATTTGTTCGTTAATAGTGTGTGAACATTTGAGGAAGTCATCAGTCATCTTTTGTTTGAACAACAGTCGATTCTGATAAGTAGAGCGCTAAAACGGTTTATTGCACATTTCACTTGCGTTGATGCGACAAATTAAATACAAATTGTAGTTGATTCTCACTTCAACCATCAATTTTGGCGCAGATTCCGAAAACAACCAGGATGGAAAATTCATTCAAATAAATACAAAAGAAGAACCTAACCCTAACTCTACCCCTACCCCTACCCCCTCCTTAAAAACAATTAAACAAACACATTTTATTCACTCTCACCAGTCTGACGTGATTGAAGGCCAGACTTTTGGGGATATCCGAAGTGGGGGAGTTATGCAGCAATATATTTGTCCACGTTACGGTATTTGGAGGCCTCTACACTAAAGGGGTGGGATTTTGTTTCTAGTCAGGTTGGTCAGGAATATTTATTGTAATATGAGCAAGTGTAGAAGATGTATAATTTAGCTTGGCTTCTTTTTCATGCGTGCGAATGTATACTATCTCTGTAATATAGTGACACATACGCTCGCTAAAATATGCTGTTTTCAATAACAAATAACAATTTCGGTTTATCAAACGTTTATTTTGTCAATTAACTCGTAGCTTGTGACAGGTGACACACAAAGAGAGAGAGAGAGAGAGAGAGAGAGAGAGAGAGAGAGAGAGAGAGAGAGAGAGAGAGGGAAGAATAGATGAGCGATATTGGAGTGGCGTTGGGGGTAGTGGTTGACGGTAGCGAAGGAAAGCACACACACGCTGGTCTTCGTTTATCTCGTTTGTCCTCTGACCAACAAAAGCATTTGTTATCACTTTAAATCCTTTGTTCTGCCGGGATTGACATCACAAGTAGAGAAATAAGACTCTTGTTATTTTTTTCCAAAAATCCGGCATCACCCGGCCCTAATCAAACATTTTACACACGTTTCAATCCTACATCCTCTTTTTCTTACACGGACTCAATAGATATAGAGTTAGCAGCCATTGACAAAGATCTAACATTAGCAATAGTTTGCTAAGGTTTGCTTCTTTTTTATTGTGCTCTCTGTTGCAAAAAACAAAAACAAAAAAAAACAACAAAAAAACTACTAGGCAACAAAAAGCAAATTGTAATATGATGCTGTTCAAATACTGTACTTTATCTTTTTTGTCCTTAGCGCTGTTTTACAATTTGTCACTGTGTTGAGGGAGACAACTCTCGTTTACTAAGAGATTTGTTCATTTTTTTTTAATCAAAACATAAAAAAAGAAAGTTAATGTAACAAAGTTGATAACATTAATAATACAAAATGTAGTTTTTTTTACGTGAATATTATTTTAATTTAAAAGAATTTCGGCAACTTTTTTTCTTAATTAAAAAGTAAATGTGATGGTAAGGTTATTAAGAAATTTATATATATATATATATATATATATATATATATATATATATATATATATATATATATATATATATATATATATTAGGCACCGCCAAAAATGGCCGCAAAATCAAGTTGTTGTTGTTTTTTAAAACGAAATTACGTTTATTAAAATCCATTATTTCTGAGTAACTTTTTTTTTTCTAGAAAGATAAAACCCTGAATTTTATCATATAAAAAACAGAATAATGTAAAACTTTTTCTACTATTTTTAATTCAATTTTAAATGTTAAATTTTCCCCAAAAGTTAACAATTGATATTTTTTGTCTTGCACAAAAAACGTACTTAAATATTAAAAAAAAAGGGGTTTTGAAATTATTTATTTATTGTCTAACTAAGATTTAGGATGATTTTCTAAGAGAATATGCAAAAATATTATAATATAAGTACCTGAATTTCAAATAATTCCACTTATTCATATAGGTAACCAAATATTTCGCGTCGACGTAGAGTTCAGATCGACTCTGTTTACGTTTTCTTTTGATAAGAAGAAAACTATGGAAGACCAAACAGGCCAAAAAACTTATTTTTCAGTGACGAAAATTTCAATGTATTATTAAGCTGAGGCTGGCCAGTACCAGATGGGTGACCATTTGTATGAGTTTGGTTTTTAATGTGTATGTGTGTGGGGGCCAGGCTCCCCAAAATGGGGGGGGGGGCAATTTAAAGCAGAATAAAAAAAAATTATTTCAGCGCGTTTGGTCCACCGCAGTCGAAAGGCGGCAAACGTTTTCAAACAAGATCGAAAAAGATGATGCTATTTTTAACACAAAGGGCACAATATTTATCGAAATTTTTTTTTTGTATCGATTATTCAAAGCATGCTCTGTTTAATAATGGTAATGCATTATTCGGCTCGCTAAAAAAAAATTGTTAATTTATTTATCAAAAAATTTAAAATGACTTTTTTCGTATAAATATTAAATTTTTTTTTTGTTTTGCTTAACTTAAATCAATTATTTTACTTAACATATTCACCGAATTTCACACTTCAAAACTCAAAAGCGGGATAATTAAACACAATCGAAGTTCTGATATTCAAACGTCAAAATAAGGTATGCAAACAATTTTTTTTTTTAATCTATAATTCTGTCCCTTACAACAACACAATATGTTTTGTTCAGTTTCAGATGATTATTTTAAGCATATTTGTTCCCACTTCAAAACAAGGGGGGGTTTTGTAAGCAAAAAATATATATATATAAATATCGTTTATGAAAAATAAGTACACTGTTATAAAGTTCATTCTTCTCCTAATAATCGCTGAAAATTTCGTATTGATCGGATAATTACCTGATTTTTGGTAGATTTTTAAAAAGACGGTCCGTCAAAAAGTACTGACCTGCCCCCCCCCCCCAGTTTTGGCGGTGCCTAATATATATATATATATATATATATATATATATATATATATATATATATATATATATATATATATATATATATATATATATATCAAGTAATTGAAATATTCGAAGACGAATTTGCTGCCATCATCTATCTATCTATCGTTACACTAAGGCAATACTCTTAATTTTTATTTAGAGAATCTCTTCTTACATTTTCAATACGTAACGAAGAATTTATATGCATAACGATGCTATTCGAACGCGGGTTCTTACTACGGACAACGATTAAACACATCGAGAAGCGGCAGCGACGAGGGTATACATAGCAGTAGAGGCGTTTCTTTTTTTCTATTTTTTTTATTTTTTTCAATTTTCTATTTTTGTCAATTTTTTTCTATGTTTTTCTATTTTCTATTTTTTCCTATTTTTTCAATTTTCTATTTTAAAATTTTTTTTTCTATTTTTCCTATTTTTTATTTTTTTCTATTTTTTTCTATTTTCTATATTTTATTTTTTCTATTTTTTTCTATTTTTTCTACTTTTTCTATTTTCTATTTTTTCCATTTTCTATTTTTTTCAATTTTCTATTTTTTCCATTTTCTATTTTTTTTCCATTGTTAATTTTTTTCCATTTTCTATTTTTCTATTTTCTATTTTTTCTATTATTTTCTATTTTTTAACTTTTTCCATTTTCTATTTTTTCTATTTCTATTTTTTTAAAAATTTGTTTTGTTTCCTATTTTCTATTTTTCCATTTTCTATTTTATTGCATTTTCTATTTTTTCTATTTTGTATTTTTTCTATTTTATTGTTTTTTCAATTTTCTATTTTTTCTAATTTCTATTTTTTTATTTTCTATTTTTTATTTTCTATTTTGATTCTATTTTCTATTTTTTCTATTTTCTATTTTTTCTATTTTCTATTTTTTCTATTTTTCCACTTTCTATTGTTTTTAATTTTCTATTTTTCTATTTTTTTTTATTTAAATTTTTTTTCTATATTTTCTATTTTCTATTGTTTTATTTTCTATTTTTTCTATTTACTATTTTTTTCATGACCAAGCGAGAAAGTACACGACGAAAGGGAGATGTAAGATACAGTCAAAAAGTCTGTAGTTTCAATACTAACATAAACATATAAAATAAATAGTAATCAATGGTAATCTGTTGTTGAGATAACGTAAAATTATTTACAATAGTTATCGAAAGAGGTGGAGAGTACTAGAACTCTGAAAGGACCTGTTCTCACTCAAAATCCAGAAAACATCACAATAACAATAAGCAATAACTGATGATCTGTGTGGTAACTAGTAATTATATAAACGCAAATTCCATGGAAAAAGTTCTCCTACAACTGTCCGCTTGGGGCAACCTTTTTCCACTTGCCTAATTTCCAGTTGACAACAGCATATTCACCCTCAATTCCAATATAAACAATTATTTGACAATCTGCAATCAAATTATATCCAATCAATAACGATCACTAGGCTGTTGTGTGTTTGGTCACCGTACATAAACTCTTATCGTCTAGAGCCTTGATAAGTGGTGCCTGTCTTGTAAAGCATAAAAATAATAATAATTTTTATACGTTCAGCTTCATGTCAGAAAAAACATTGAATTTTGCACCAACCTAATAATATCATTAATATTATCATTAATATATCATTAATATTATCATTAATAATATCATTAATATTATCATTAATAATATCATTAATATTATCATTAATAATATCATTAATATTATCATTAATATATGTATAAGTTCATTACAAAGTTGCAAGTTTCTATGTGAGCATTTCACGTAAAAATTTATTTACGTATGTAATGATATAATGATGTAATGATATAATGATGTAATGATGCTTGGTTTTAGATGCATTAAAAGTAACCAGCCACTCCTTTCCCCATTGTACCACGTGCTCAAGATCAGAGCAGAGAGAATTGGAGAGAACTTGGTCGTTTACTGTCTTAGATGTGCTACCATAAATAGTAGTGTCATCAGCATAAATGTCTACAAATGATGTAAGGATGTGATTTGGAAAATCATTAAAGAGTTCGGCCCAGGAGTGACACCTTAGGGACTCCAGTATTAATACTGTGAGCTTCTGATTTTTACGCCTCAACTACTACTCTTATGAACCTATCAGAAAGAAATGATTTAATAATTGAGAAGACATTTCCAGCTATACCATAGCTAGAGATCTTGTGAAGTAAACCTTTATGCCATACCCTATCAAAGGCCTTAGATATGTCAAGAGCAATTGCCCTAGAAAGGTTGCCTCTGTCGAGAGATTTGCTAATCCTATGAGATATAACTGTAAGCACATCTGCTGTAGATCAAGCAGAACGGATCTGGTTATATTGAGTGTCACTAAGAAGGTTATTTTTTGTTGAGATGCTTGATTACTTCTGTATTTAACACAGATTCCAGCAACTTACTCACGACGCACAGGAGACTTATTGGCGTGGTCTGAGAGGGGGATGAACGATCACCTGGATTCTTAAATACAGGGCATACTGATGAGATTTTCCAGGGTTATGGGAAGCTATTCTCCTTAAGACATGTTTAAACAGTTCTGTAAGTATGGGTGCTAGTTCTGGTTGAAGTTTTTTGAGTACTATAATTGGAATACCGTCAGGGATGGTTGCTTTACTGGAATCAAGGTTTTTGATTAGCTTGGCAACATCACGTACAGATATATATATATATATATATATATACATATATCTGTACGTATATATATATCACATATATATCTGTACGTATATATATATATCTGTACGTATATATATATATCACATATATATATGTACGTATATATATATATATATATATATATATATATATATAAATATATATATATATCACATAACGTGTTTTCTGATACAGGGGGAAATATTGGGGGTTGGCGGCCTTGGCCGCAAAGGGTAGAATTAGCTGCAAAGTTCTTGGCAAAGAGTTTGGCTTTGTCTGATGCTGACGAGATTACCTCAGGTCCATTGATGATAGTTGGGATAGAGCACACGCTTCTGTTCAGGATTCTGAACCTTCACTCATGATCTTAAATGGAACACATACATTAAATCTGTTGCCAAGGCCGCTGAAAAAATGGTGCGATCCTTCTATCAATCCAGTAGATATCTCACTGCTGATGCAATTCTCTATCTATATAAGAGCCAGGTACGTCCAAGGATGAAGTACTGTTGCCACATCTGGGCAGGAGCTGCTAGAAGGACTTATCCTGCCTTGATAGAGTTCAAAATAGACTTCGTAGCCTCGTAGGGGATGTCCTTTTCTCTTCCCTGCAACCGCTTTCTCATAGAAGAGATGTTGCAAGTTTGTCTCTGTTTTATCGTTATTTTCATGGCAACTGCTCGACTGAGCGGCAATCTATGGTCCCCCCCTCGCCAGAGTTTCACAAGAAACATCCGTCTAGCAGAAAACACTATCACTAATTTCACCCACTCTTTATCTGTGTCTAAACCTAAACGTAGATTCCATGAACAAAGCTTCTTTCTTATAACTGCGCGCCTATGGAATTGTCTTCCGTTTTCCTACTTTCTAGCTGACTACAATATGGTTGTCTTCAAGTCTAACGTAAACAAGTTTTTGATGTACCGTTCTATATAAGTTAACAACTTTTCCGAATTTCAATTATTAACGATTACTGTATTGTCCAATTCCTACTGTACACTGTACACTGTTTAACCCTTATCCTCGAGTGGCCTCTTGGCATTGATAAGTGGTGGTGCCTATGTAAAATAAAATAAAATGTATACACATGCGTATGCGTGTGTGCATAGGTAAAGTTGTTAGGTAAACACCGGGTATAAGGCATTTATTCGTCGGACAACACCAGGTATAAGACATTTATTCAGTTATCTGTCTATCTATCTGTCTATCTATAGGTATATTTAATTATCCATCTGTTTACCGGAATAAAAAACAGAGATTGAATCGCGGGAAACAATAAGTTGAGAGAGCATGCAGATGCAGAAAGGTAACACGGTTATGTTGCGACATGTATCAAGCTCTGTGACCGGTCAATTTGCACCGAATGTATATGAATGGGGACGGGATGTGACGTGTCAGGGGTTCCGGCTTGAATAAGCGTAGGTAAGTTATTGACTTGGATGTGAGGCAAAATGCGTTAAGAAGGTCTCCCCATGAGGGAGGTGAATAGAGAAACCACAAACCAAGTTCTGTTTAGTTCTGCTGTGACGAGATGCATAAGAAATTAATAAAATATATATTAAAAACACTCGTTCGTCTTCCATCCCTGTTTTAAAGCGTTTCCTTTAACAGGTTCCAGCTCCCCAAGGACGCGTTGGCGAATCCCCCATAAGCGACCAGCAGCAGAAACAGGTTTGTCGTCACGTTACGTGTATTATGTTTTGACATGCACTAACACCACTAGATGAGTCACGGGCCGTTAAGATAGATATTAAGGGACACGAAGACAACAGTCCGTTATACTAAGAACAACGTCGATACATGTATATGCAGTTGACAAAAGTTTTATGGATTTACTTTGTTTCATATTTCTAGATTATACGTATGCTGTAAACATTGATCGTAAGCACACACACGCGCGCGCACATCCACACACGCGCGCGCACATCCGCGCGCACACACACACACACACACACACACACACACACACACATATATATATACATTGATAGGCGGATCTGAGTTTCATTGTACCGTTCTCTCGGAATAGATGCGGCATCATGCCAAAATCTGAAACCGAAGAAATCCCGTCATCCAGGGTTGTGTACTCCTTCCAGCAACAACAACTCGTTACCATTTCAACAAAATGCAACAATGCTTCCAGTCAAAATAAAAACATTTTTTTTTTTGAAAGGGAACTATTCACTGAACCTTGCAATTGAAAAAAACAAAACAAAAAACAAAACAAAACAAAAAAAAAAAACGAAACAAAATATCATAATCTCTTTTCCTTTCTACATCATTTTCATATTATTGCGTTGTTTGGCGAAGAACAATTTTTCGCTAAAAGAAAAGAAAAAAACAAAACAAAAAACAAATAAAAAAAAACTAAGAAATCTTCGAATCTGTTATTCTGTATATTCAGTTGGAGAAAGAAGAACAAAAGAGTTGGGCCATAGCACAATGGTTACGGATTCGATAGCTGAGCAATAGCGGGTTGATATCTATATGGATTTGAGTTCTATTGGTATTTCAATAACTTTCACTGAGACGACCTCCCTGATAGAACTGGATATATATTGCTACTGACATCAATATATACCCAGTACACGAGAGAAAACGAATGTATGGTAAAAACTCTATAAAACGATGTTCAGTTTGTAGTAGGCTTCCTTCAGTCTTGACAG
Organism: Euprymna scolopes; assembly: GCF_053919585.1. Lineage (NCBI taxonomy): Eukaryota > Metazoa > Mollusca > Cephalopoda > Sepiida > Sepiolidae > Euprymna > Euprymna scolopes. The sequence continues at coordinate 192,862,025 of NC_136484.1, read as the reverse complement.
ACTATGAATACTCACTATAAGGGTGCCTGCGCGTGAAATTTTTGTGGCAAGAGTTGCGCAATTTCCAACCAGACCTCTCCTGAGTCGACATTGTTAAATACCAGTGGCAAGTGAAGGTTCAGGACAAATTCCTAATGAACCGCTCCCTTAAGTAAACACTTCATCAAATCTCCACACTAACGTAATGTACTTGCAATAATCCTTATCCCTGAGTGGCTTCCGGGCCTTGATAAGTGGTGATCACTGTGTAAAAACAAAAACAAAAAAACAAACAAACTTGAAACAAATGCCGAGATAAGCAGAAAGCATATTCAGTGCCTAGAATTCCCAAATGGTCACCCATCTGGTACTAGTCAGGCTCAACGTTGCTTAATTTCAGCGATCTTACGGGAACCGGTGTGTCAACGTGATTATGCCGCATATAGTTGTAGAATTTTGAATTATGCTATTTGTAGTAGAACGAGGCTGTAAATGACTGGTAACATTTAATGCTACTAAGATGAAGCTTATTTCCTTTAACAATTACAAAAGAATATTCTAAACTATCAATTGTCGTAACAAACAACACTTTACCTGTATATCATCTTCCAAACTCATCGACCCAACATTCACAGACAACATGAATTGAAACAACTACATTGAAAAAAAATTGCTAAGTTTGCTACAAATAAGGTGGGCTCCCTCTACCGTGCTAGACATTACAGCACATATCATCCTATTTATTCATCGGGGATCGTTCCCACATCTGAGCTGATGAATCTACCACTACTCTCTTATTCTTAGACAAGGTCCCCAAAAGAGTCTCAAATCTAATAGGCCGCCACTGCCGGCAAAACTCCAAATGTCATGGCGTGCATCAGAAGCAGAGGTGCGTCATTGAAATCTTGGCAAAGTGCATTAAAAATAGTGGCGACTTTATTGAATAATAAATTCTGGCGTGCAAAGTGCTACTCGTTTTAACGGTACCACTCCCATCTTCGTAGGTTTTCAACTTTTGAAGTTAAAAAATATGACGCTTTACTTTACAAACGACCCTCGTATGACAAAACGTGCATCGGACGCCCATGCTAAGCTATTCTTTATCGCTGGCAAAAGTTTATTGAGAATAATGGTGATTTTATAGAAAAATAAATTCTGGAACGCAAAATGTCGCTTGCTTTAATGGTACAACTCCCGTCTCTTAACTCTTTTACTTTTTGAGTTAATAAATAATAAGAGGCTTTAATTTTGGAACCACTCTTGTGAGTATATATATATATATATATATATATATATATATATATATATATATATATATATAATTGAGGTTATTAAAAATATATCTTTAACAAAGCAAACTTATCAAAGTAGATAAAGCACAACACTGTTAAGAGGAGCAATTAAATATATTAATTAAAGATGAGAAATAAAGATTACATATAACGATATTATATCATCAGATCAATAAGGAAAGAGTGAGAAAAATGAAACCGTTTTTAGGTCATGACATTTCAAAGATAAATGTAGTT
>NC_136484.1:192830517-192855517 GCF_053919585.1 Euprymna scolopes | reverse complement strand
GTATGGCATAAGGGCCTACTTCACAAGATTTCCAGCTACGGTATAACTGGAAATGTTTTCTCAATCATTAAATCATTTCTCTCCGATAGGCTCATAAGAGTAGTGGTCGATGGACAAAAATCAGAGGCCTGCAGTATTAATGCTGGAGTCCCTCAAGGGTCAATCCTGTGCCCAACTCTCTTCCTGATCTACATCAATGACCTCCCTAAACACATACTTAAATCATTCGTTGACATCTATGCTGATGACACGACTATCTACGGCAACACATCAAAGACTGTAAATGACAAAGTTCTCTCTGATTCTCTCTCCTCTGATCTCGAGCGCGTGGTTCAGTGGGGGAAGACGTGGCTGGTTACCTTTAATGCATCTAAAACCAAACTCCAATCTTTACATCATCAACGCTCTGATCCCCATCTGGTATTAATTGAAATGGATGTATCTCGTCTAGGAGAAGCCCCATGTTTTGACAAGCTTCTGGGGTTGTCCTTTATTCCTGATCTGAAATGGAACACGTACGTCAAGTCTGTTGCCAAGGTCGCTGGAAAGATGGTGGGATCCTTCTACCGCTTCAGAAGATATCTCACTACTGATGCAATTCTCTATCTATATAAAAGCCAAGTACGTCCAAGGATGGAATACTGCTGCCATATCTGGACAGGAGCTGCTAAAAACAGCCTATCCTGCCTTGACAGAGTACAAAATAGACTTCGTGGCTTAGTGGGGGATGCCCTTTTCTCTACTCTGCAACCTCTCTCCCACAGAAGAGACGTTGAGAGCCTATCTTTGTTTTATCGTTATTTCCATGGCAGGTGCTCGTCTGAACTCCAATCTCTGGTCCTCCCTCGCGAATCTTTCGCGAAAAGCACCCGTCTAGCTGAATCCACTGTGAAAGATTTTCCCCACTCTTTATCTGTGTCTAAATCAAAACGTAGATTCCATGAACAAAGCTTCTTTCTTAGAACTGCACCCCCGTGGAACTCTGTTCCGTCTGCCTGCTTCCCACCTGATTACAACTTGGATGTCTCTAAGTCCAACGTCAACAAATTCCTAATGAACCGCCCTCTTAAGTAAACACGTCATTAAATCTCCACACTAACATACTGTACTTTCAATAACCTTATCCCTGAGTGGCTTCCGGGCATTGATAAGTGGTGACCACCGTGTAAAAAAAGAGAAAGAGAGAGAGAGAGAGAGAGAGAGAGAGAGAGAGAGAGAGAGAGAGAGATAAAAGATTCCAGTTTGGTATCTGGGGGGCGTTTAATTAATTAAATCATTCGTTGCGACATACTTGAAGTCTACTGTATGCTGTGTCTTGTGGTAGTCATCAAAGATAAAGCAGTTGCCCCCCCCCAAAAAATGTGGTTGGTTCTACACAAAGTCTTCACCACTATAAACAAAATGGATTTCCGAACAACTTCGTTCAAACATCATATATATATAAAGTTAGAATTCGTATATTTCTATAAATTTCGATTGATCGGATTTACTCATAAACTTATTAACCGATCATTATGAATTCTAGAACCAGACTGCCTGGCGTAAGGAGAAAATGTGTTCTTCTGGTATATATATACGAGGACCGTGCAATAAGTAATGCCCCTTACCCACTTCCCATAGCAGTAGAGCAACGAAACTTGGCACAGTTACTAGTCTTTCTCTACATAGGAACTACTCAGAGTTATGCATTTCTCCCATCGTTTGATGCAGCTCTGGAGACTGTTTTTGTAGAACAACCCATGTTGGTCCTTCAATCACGACATGACTTCAGAAATCAAGGCTGCATCATCTGGTAAACGTTTTCCTTTCAAAAACAACTTCATGGCTGGGAAGAGGTGAAAGTCAGAGGGTGCAAGGTCAGGAGTGTAGGGAGGATGGGGAGGATTTCATAACCACACGCCAGTGCTTCTGATCTGGCGACGTGCGAGTTGTTGACCGGAGCGTTGTCCTGTAGGAGGAGGGTATCTTTGCTGATCTTGCATAGCCTCTTGATTTTGATAGATTCCCTTAATTTCCTCAAAAGTGAAGCATAATAGGCTCCTGTAATTGTGGTACCCTTTGCCAGGAAATCTGTCATCACTACTTCGTCCTGGTCCCAGAAGACTGTGAGCATGACCTTGCCAACGGAGGGCTGCACCCTTGCCTTCTTTGGAGGTGGTGAGCCCAAGTGATTCCACTCCACTAACTGGGCTTTGGTCTCTGGATCATAGTGATGGACCCAGGTTTCATTCTGTGTAATCAGTCTTTTGAACAACTTTGACTCATCTTCTGAGCACATCTCCAAATTCATCCACGAGCACTCGACGCGTTCTCGCTTCTGGAATGGTGTGAGCAACCTGGGAATCCATCTGGCAGACACCCTATGCATATGCAAATGGTGATGAATGATGGCTTCCACAGACCCTGTACTAATCTGACATCTTCGGCTATTTGGCGAATAGTAATGCGCCGATCTTCCGAAATGGCAGCCTCAACTTGACGGACAGATGCCTCATCAATGGCAGAAGGGGGGCAATCAGGTCTGGGAGCTGTTTCCACAGACTTCCGGCTATGTTTGAATTACCGATGCCAGCATTTTACAAGGTCATATGATGGGGCATTATCACCATAAGTTTCTTTCATTTCATCAAAAGTCTCCTGTGGTGTGCGTCCTCTCAAATACAAAAACCGGGTCACTGCTCGACATTCAACAGGCTCCATTTCACACCTGACTAAGTTCAAACACCTGTAAAATAGAAACCACAATTAGTTCAGAGCTGTAATTTGCCACATAACCCGTAGAGATATAAATCATTGAACATGCAAAATTTCAGCTCGATCAGACACCTGGAAGTGGGTCAGGGGCATTATTTATTGCACGCCCCTCGTGTATATATATACATATACATATATATATTTACGATTATTTTATATATACACACATATATATATATGTACAATAAATAATATATATCATTATTTATTATATATAAATTTTTGAATGTGACATAATATCTATAATTATTTCCAGAATTAAACAATGCCGTATTTCACACAAATAATGTAAAAGCCGCAGATCTAAAGCCCTTAACTCGAGTTTCGCCCTCCTTTGGGATCGTCAGTTGGGTATATCCGAATTCAGGATAATAAATCTGAGAATAAGAATCCTGAGTTCGGATATGTTTTACTGATGGGCTCAAAGAAGGGGAAACTCAAGTGTAGAACTTAAATGCCATTATGAAAAATGTAGCATCAAAGATGAAGATTAGTGGGAATCTGGAGAGACTTGATGTTACTTAGACTCCATAGAACAGCAGTTATTATCAGTGAGTAATTTCTGATGATCACCTGAGAATTCCTAAAGAGTAAATAATATGAAGGAATGTCGAAACCAGGGCACATAACAAACACATATTAACTCAGGGTTGAAAAAAAATAGTACAAAACATACAAAGACTCAATACGAGTCTAAGTAAAAATAGGGGAGAATGGAAAGACTGACGATGGTGAATATCGATCAAGGATACAGAGAATACTGCAACTTCGAAGAGGATTATAGGCATTCATATTTTAGAAAAACAAAAACAAAAAACAATCGTTATTGTCAACAAGAAATCTATGGTAAACGACTGCAGCTATAATGCGAAATAATTTGTTTGTAATCAATAAACTAAAAACTACATACCCGTTTTCCTTGACATTTTGCAACGGCGATTTTAGCTAATCCAAGTGTGTTTTTATATATTTAAAACAAAAAATATTAAGATAAAAAAAAAAAAAAAAAAAAACTTTCTACCGTAAATTGTTAGCTGCTGCGATTTTATTGGCTCAGCGTGTCGACACCTTTCGGCACCTTTTGGTATTTTAGGTAAACTGTTCGGAAAATTCGGACGATAACACATATTTTTATTCTACGTAAATACTGAAAATTTTATTCGTAAACCGATGTGTTCGTAAATGGAGATCTTCGTTAACCACCATTTTACTGCATTTGCCAAATTGTGATGCCTATTTTTAAAAGCGAACGCAACAGCATGAAACATTTTTCATTATTTTTGCGGGGGCTTTACAAAATGCAACGGCCGACTGAGTTTGCCCTTCATAGGATCCTTAACGAGAGGAGCGGATGGTGATGTGACTCAAGCCAAGGACATTTGACAACATAAATCAGTGCTTTTACCGCCCACAAACTAAACAAGTTTTTTGTTGAATGGTTTCTTGCGGACAAATCAGCGGCAGGTCGATTGTATTTCTCTCACCGGGTTTGCCAATTGAAACGACAGTCTACGTTTCGTAGAAAGGGTAACACGCGGCGGCTAATTGCTTTTGCATAATGCGTTGCTTCAAAGAGGAAACAGTTTGCCAGAGTTTCGTGGTGGTACGACGACTGTGAATCGGCAGTGATGATGCATTTTTCTAATCTTAGAATATAAACATTTGGCGCAGTTCAGCGCCCAACAAGTGGCTTCTAAAATCAGTACTAGATTAAATTTCAAATAACTACAACACTAAAAAGTCACGAACAGCAAAATAAATAAATAAATAAAAATAAAAATAAAATAAAAATAAGTAAATAAAAAATAAAATAAAATAAAAAACGATAAATGTATGAGATTTCAAAATGAACACACATGCATGTGTGTGTGTATGTGTGTGTGTGGGTGTATGTGTGTTTGTGTGTGTGTGACAAATGAAAAGAGTGAGAATATGTGGGAGTGAGCAAGAGATACAGATTTGCAGAGAAAGAAAGAAAAGGAGGGGAGGGAAGGAAAGAGAGAGAGAGAGAGAGAGAGAGAGAGAGAGAGAGAGAGAGAGAGAGAGAGAGAGAGAGTAAGTAATGGACGAGATAAAGACGCTGTGAAAACAAAACACGTAGAAAGGACGGAAGAAGGAAGAAAATGAAGATAGATAGATAAATAGATATACAGGTAACGCTCCAAAAATAATGCCTCCTAATTTTATTCCGACCGAATGAATTAGATAGGATTACAAATTGCATTGTTATGATGACTGAAATTATGCATTCATGATCTGAACGTTTCATTTCTCTGTTGCAGATATTGGTGGTTTGTAATTAGAAGAAAGCAACTACCGTCATGAACGTGCGTCAGAAGCAGACATGCGTTGTTGACTTTCCCTATGCAGAAAAAAATGAACCGATCAACATTCACGGGCCCCGATTGACTGCTTAGGAATCCGATGCAGTTAATGCCAGCATAGTTAGGAAATATGTTCGTCGATTTCAGGTTAGCGAGAGAGATGTGAATAACAAAGTGCGACCCGGACGCCTTGCACAGCCACCACCTCATCGCTGGCAAAGGCAACTCTCCCTGACAACATTCTAATCATATTTCTTAAAACTGCAACAAAAACTCAGATTCTTACAAAACTGTTGAAACATTTCTTAAAAGCGAAATACTTCTTCACCAACTTGGAAAACTTTGTCAGTTTTTTGTCCAGTATTTTCAAATATTGAATATTGGTCTTCTGATTCACAATGCAGACCAATTAGCTTCCTGTGCGTCTAAGTAAGTTGCTTGAATCTGTAATCAAGAAGTTGTCAGCCACCTCAGCAAAAACAGCTTACTCAGTGATAATCAATATAGACTTTTTACTTCAAGATTAACAACTGATGTACAATATCACAAGATCAGTGAATCTATTGACGGAGCCTTCGTTTTTCAAGCAATAGCTCTTGACATACCAAATGTCTTTGAAATCGTTTAACATAAAGGTTTACTTCAGAAGAGTTCTAACTATGTTGTATCTAAAATGTCCTATGAACCACCAAATAATTTCGCTCTAATAGGTTAATAGGTTAGCAGTCATTAATGGACAGAACCCAACGTTCTTCCTGATCTTCATCAATGATCTTTCAAATCACATTTTAAAATCATTCATGACACAATCATCCATGGCAACTCTTTGAAGAGCATTATTGATAAAGATCTTTCTGATTCTCTTTCCACCCACGAAGAACACTGATGGGGGAAATGGTTAATTGGTTACTTCTACTATCACGTCTAACACCAACATTCATTGTTTTTATCATCAACGCTCGAAGCATCACTTTGTCCCAAGTGAAATGAATAACTCATCGAGGAAGCCTCCTACTTTGATAAACTTCGGAATGAATGTCACTTCATACTTGAAATAAAAGATTTACATCAAATCCGTTTCCAATATTGCTGAAAAAATGGTCTCCAAAAAGTATCTCATCCTTAACCTAGTTCTCTGTCAGTATAACAGTCAAATATGTTCTAAGAGTAATATTGCTATATCTGAGGAGTTGTCGCTTGAAACACCCATTCCTGCTTTGATGGAATATAAAATCGACCTGGAAATCTATTTTACGGTTTTTTACGGTTTTTATCTGCTCTTTCGTTATTTTTTACGGTTTTTATCTGCTCTTTCGTTATTTTCATGGTAGTTACTCGGCTGAGCTTCAATCGATCCCCCCACCCTGTCAAACATTCACAACAAAAACTCTTCAACCAAAAAGCTGCAACCACTTTCAATAATTTCCATTCCTTCATCTTCTTTTTAGAAAGGAATCACCATTTATCAAGGCTCAGAGGCCACTCGAGGATAAGGATTAAAGAGTACTAGTCAATGGGACAATATCGTAGTAATCGTTAGAAGTGTAAATTTGATAAATTGGATTATTTAAGGGGAACGGCTCATCAAGAACTTGTTTACATTGGACTTGAAGACGGCAATATTGTAGTCAGTTAGAAAGCAGGCAAATGAAAAAGAGTTCCACAGGTGTGCAGTTCTAAGAAATAGAATAATAAAAAATATAGAAGCTTGGTTTTAATTGCATTAAAAGTAACCAGCCACTTTTTCCTCCCAATGTACCACATGCTCAAGATCAGAGAAGAGAGAATCATAGAGAACATGATCGTTTAAGGCCTTTAAAGTGTTCTCATAGATGGTAGTGTCATCAGCACAAATGTCTACAAAATTCTAAGGATGTGAATTGGAAGATCATTGATGTAGATCAGGAAGAGAGTTGGACACAGGATGGAACTCTGATGGACTCCAGCTTTAATAGTATAAGCTTTTGATTTCTGCCTCTCAACCAACACTCTTATGAACCCATCTGTATACCTAAAATTAAACGGAACTTCATTGAGTAAAATTTCCTTCTCAGAACTACCTCCCGTGGAACACAATCCAACTAGACTGCTTGTAGATTGACTACAACATTACTGTTTTTAAGTCTAATGTAAACTAATTCTTGTCAAGCAATCAATTCAAATAATAAATATCTGACCATTTTACAATAGTTACTAATCTCCTCAATTTTTTCACATCCGATTTTCAAACGCTAATTCTCTTTGGACGTTGATAAGCGATGATTTGTTAGACAGATGTCTCAATAATTTTCAGCACTCTTTAACTGTGCCAAAACCATAACGTAGATTCCATGAACAAAGCTTCTTTCTTAGAAGTGCACGCCTGTGGAAATCTGTTCTATTTGCCTGTTTCCCACCTGACTACAACCTGGATGTCTTCAAGTCCAACATAAATAAATTCCTGATGAACCGCCCCCTTAAGTAAGACATTTTATCAAGTCTCCAATACTAACGATTACTATGATACTATCCCATTGATTACTGTACTCGCAATGCCCCTTATCCCCGAGTGGTTTCTGGGCCTTGATAAGTGATGACTACCTTGTAAAAAAATATATACTATACTTCCACGGAAGGAAGAGGTAATGACTGGAAGGATGGTTCTATATATATACACTAATACGAATAAAAGGAGGATGCAATGCCTTATAGGAAAATATCATGTTAACAGAAGAAATAAAATTTCTACGAAAATTAGGAGTTAATACCGGGATGGACGGTGTAATGAAAACAAAACCGATACTACACTATACTCTCTGAACTGATCATTTAAGAATAGTATATTAGTATGACATAGTAACGCAAACTGAATTAAGCAATAAAAGATAATGATAGCATCGTTTCAGCGCTAGACAAACAAATACCAAATATCCTTATTTTAATTCATTATGTGTGTGTTTGTGTGTGTTTGTGTTTGTGTGTGTGCGTTTGTGTGTGTGTTTGTGCGTGTGTTTGTGTGTGTTTGTGTGTGTTTGTCTGTGTGTGTGTTGGTTTGTGTATGTGTTTGTGTGTGTGTATTTGTTTGTGTGTGCGTGTGTGTTTGTTTGTGTGTGTTTGCTTGTGTGTGTTTGTGTGTTGCGTGTGTTTGTGTGTTGTGTGTTTATTTGTGTGTGTGTGTTTATTTGTGTGTGTGCGTTTGTGTGTGCATGCTTGTGTGTGCGTTTATTTGTGTGTGTGTTTATTTGTGTGTGTGTTAATTTGTGTGTGTGTGTTTGTGTGTGCATGCTTGTGTGTGTGTTTATTTGTGTGTGTGTTTATTTGTGTGTGCTTGTGTGTGTTTGTGTGTGTGTTTGTGTGTGTGTTTGTGTGTGTGTGTTTGTTTGTGTTTGTTTGTGTGTGTATTTGTTTGTGTGTGTGTGTGTGTGTTTGTGTGTGTGTTTGTATGTGTTTGTTTTTGTGTGTGTGTTTGTGTGTGTTTGTTTTTGTGTGTGTGTTTATTTGTGTGTGTGTTTATTTGTGTGTGCTTGTGTGTGTTTGTGTGTGTGTTTGTGTGTGTGTTTGTGTGTGTGTGTTTGTTTGTGTTTGTTTGTGTGTGTATTTGTTTGTGTGTGTGTGTGTGTGTTTGTGTGTGTGTTTGTGTTTGTATGTGTTTGTTTTTGTGTGTGTGTTTGTGTGTGTTTGTTTTTGTGTGTGTGTTTGTTTGTGTGTGTGTTTGTTTGTGCGCGCGCGCGTGTGTGTGTGTGAGACACGTGTGTTCTTTGCTAAAAAATAGCTTGTATACCCAATTTATATTAATTGTTGGTATGATTCCTGCCTAACTCAAAGACGTTATCATCGTCCAAAATGGCCTCTGCCAAAGTCAGAGACCACGCTAAAAACTGTAGTCTTTTCTTTGCAACTTACCCCCCCCGGACGAAGACATGTTGTAGATCTTACCTTGACTGTTTGTTTCATAGGAGTTTCTAACTTCACGTAGGCTTACTGTTTTCACATATACGTGTTACTTTTTGGGGGTTGTAAACGATTTTCATTTGTTGAGAATATTTAAAGTTCACACGTTTCTGTAAAAATGAAAACAAAAACAAAAAACTCCTAGCCTTATGAAGTGACAGAGAGAACGAATCCAAACGAAGCGAAGAAAGAAACCGGGTAAATATTTAGCGCCATTTGCTTTCATTCGTTCGTCAGAATCAGCTCGCGATTCAGTCACCACAATAAAAAAGAAAAGTGGTGTCGACTAAAGTAAAGAGGATTACTAATTCAAACATATTAAAAAAAATCTTTTAATAAATGATTAGTAACATTAAATTATGTTTTATTTTCTTACAGCGAGGGAGGTACAACCTAATCAAATTGCTCATATATTTGCATTCGTACAGCGTCATCAAATTGAGACAAAAAATTATTGGCCGGAATGAAAATGATCAAATAGGAACTAAAATTTAAAGAGATCTTTTCAGTTAGCTAGATAATATTTATACAAGTGCTTTCTACATATAGTACGGGTTAAGCGCGGTTTTGGTCGAATAGCCTGTTGGGCCACGTTAATGGCTTTTGGTTTCGGCCCTGTTAAATGTAAAGATAATTTATTGCTTAGCGACGGGGGATGGGAATGTTGACGACAAACCAGGAATGCTGACACCTTTCCCATCTGAACTTTCGTTTTCTGTTATTAACTCGACGTCATAATGAAAAGAACAAACGTTTTATCATTGATCGTAAATCATTACATCAAGCGTTGAAAAAAAAAAATAGCAAAAAAAGATGTGCTTATGTCAGGAGACATGCGTGGTGGCAGCTAATCCCTATGGTCCGCCACCCGACTCTTTTTTATACTCGATGAGGAGTCTGCAATGTAGCATGTCTCAAGGTGTTTCGTGAATTAGATGACGATTGTCTCAGCCAAACATTAGTCATAAAACGATTCGCGTTTTAAAAGCGTGAGAAAGAATCTCCAACTGGTTAGCTGACAAACGGTAGAACAAATAATAGGAATAGATCACACCAGGTTGCCGTATGCATACACACACACACACACACACACACGCATACACACATACACACACGCATATATATATATATATATATATATATATATATATATATATTTGCGTGTATATATATATATATTTATATATCTCTCTCTCTGTATATATATATATATATATATATATATATATATATATATATATATATATATATATATATATATATATATTGCAACCTAGTGTTATCCATCTTGTTTATTTCTATTTTTTGTCTATTTCTGCCAAACCACCCACAAATATTAATAATATCGGATTTGCCTCCATTTATATATATATATATATATATATATATATATATATATATATATATATATATATATATATATATATATATATATATATATATAAATGGAGGCAAATTTGGGCATAATTTATTGGCTTGAACATATAGTTTTACCAATTGTCATAAAATTTCAATAAGATATTAATGGTATTATAATCTTGAAAAAGCCTGCAAATTTTCATGTAGTTTCGTCCTACAACCAAAGATATGAGCATTTCAATTTCATTTCAATATTTTATTTAGATAGATTTTATAAGGTCGAAATTTCGGTGACTATAATTAAGAATTTAACAAATGAAGTCTCGTTGGAAATCCAATGACTTGAATTGTGTAGTGGGCTATGTGACATTTGCCTTTAAGGTTGCACATTATTGTTTCAAAAAGTGAGGAATAACTTAACATAAGCACCTACTTTATGACCACCTTTATTGGGTGGTCTGTTATTTTTTTTATTACGGCCTGGTAAACCAACACAAAACATATCTTAAAAAAACATGTTTCTACAGGTTTTCTGGTATGCTGAAAACGAATATCGCATTTAAATTTTCCGCCGATAAGTATTTTCCGGGTATTAAGCAAAAAATATGCGTTTGCTTGCGCGTACAACAATGGCCACTATTTATAACACACAAAATTACATTGCTTTCTCCGGGATAAATACTTATTTACTTAAAATGTAAATATAATATTCATTCTCGGCACCTGAAAACCTAAAGAAAACCAGGTTTTGTGTTTGTCTACCATGCCATCCCTAAAAAGATAACAGATGGCGATAAAGGGGGTGTTTATTTTACGTTAAATTAATATAGAAAAGTGATCCCCCATTTCTTAGAACTATAATTTCTTCGTATATTGGAAACTACTCGTTTCCTGAGATTTAAACTGTTATTTTCGTTTTCAGCAACAATGATAGAAAAATAGGCCGTGAAAATTCTAGTGTAGGTAATTGTGTGTTTTTTCTTTTGCATGATTTGGTCGGTAAGTTCAGACTCCGCACGTAAATTTCTTAGTGTCTTTTTTTCATTAACTGGAAAGAAGTTTATATAAAATAATTTTATAAAAGAAACAGTTCTCTAGAGTGCAATTGTTGAATCTTCTATAATATAAAACTGAACGTCTGTGTGTGTGTGTGTGTGTGTGTGTGTGTGTCTGGTCACGAATAGGCTCCTATATAGTTGACTATTTAAAAAAAACTGATTACATATAATGATAGAATGTGTATCGAGGATCAGGAACGGGTATGTTTGATCTGGCAGAACGGTGGTTCATAAAAATTGTGGGGTCTGCGTTCGCGCCTGGCTCCCAAAGTATGGGAATAAAAAATGAAAAAAAAAAAAAAACGTTTACAAGGGTTTTTGATATAGATGTACATAAGAATACTTTGATAAGTATGTTTCAACTTAAATGGGGATGGTATAATAAAATTGTGGGGTGTGCGTTCGCGCCTGTACTCCATGGAAATATGGCACAAACTTTAATAAAGACTTTTCATGTCTATTTGCGTAAGTATACTTTGATAATTATGTTTCAGTTCGAAGAAATATGGCATAATAAAATTATTGGGTGTTCGTTCGCACCTGACCTTCAGAGAATGTAAATATGTCACAAAGTTTAACAAGGTTTTTTAAAAGGGGCGAGGGTCCACAATAACACCTTAACTTTAATCTTAATTCACATTAGCTTTTTTGGAGTTGAATCATATTGTGTCGAATAAATTCACCTCATTAATTCACGTTCTTATTAAAATGAAAGCCCCCCACCAAAAAAGTCGGAACTTTAGACAATTCTCGACACAAATTTTGCATAACTCTATTTTTTCCTTCTCCACTTACACGTGGCACTCTTTCGAAAATAGATAAATAGATAAATAATAAAAAATAAGAACGTTACTTGTTATCGTGTCAAAAGAAGGTAAAACTCCTGCTCACGTGATTACGTGTGTTTGTAAAAATATTTACATTACCTTTTTATTTTTATTTATATATCTGTTTAAGCTTTTTTTATCAGTGTACTAGAAGGAATTCAGTTGATTACAACCCTTTCTGCGTGTTCTTTACATTACAATAGTACAACCCTGAATCCGACGGCGCAATACTACACCGTTTAATACTGTAAAACTGAAACGAAGCTGTTCTGCTTTAAAAGGGCGCCATTTTCTTCTTATTCATATTTATAACGATTCTTTGCTTTAAAAAAATTAAGTAATTACGTGTTTACTTTTTAATATCCCATTTTGTCGTTTCGGATAATTTTACTACAGTAAGTAAAGCTTCATTATATTTCAAAACTGTTTTTGTCTCTTTATTTTTCGATATTTCGTCGATATTATTTAGTAAGAGTGTTTAGCAGAAAAGCCAACAAACGACTACCCGAAAAAAAATATATAGAAGAAATAAATGTTACCATAGTCAATAAAAGTTCAGTTCATGTTTTTTTTTTGTTTTGAAATAGTTCTTAATGCTCTTTACTTGAAATAATTTCAGCGAACCGAAATTAAAACGAAATTTGAGGCGATAACTACTTAAATTAATTTTTATATAAACTACACATGCCATAATCGAATATTCCTCAAGCACAAAATAACGGAAAACATTAAAATATGTTTATAAATATTCCTTACGTTGACGGAACTCTCTTAAATTGTTAACACAAAATGCTCAGGCGCCCCTCCTTCAAATTGAAAACGGGGCTCTCCATTTCAAAGTCGCTGCCATTTTGATTTTTTTAAACCGGTTCGCGAATTAAAAAAAAAAAATTTTTTTACAAACTACTTAAAAATACAACTGAATGGACTTTTCTACCATAAAAGTAACTTTTATTGACTATGGTAACATTTATTTATTGTATATTCATATTATTATATATATATAACATTTTCTCTTTGTAAGGAAACATCATTTTGTTGGTCACTCTTGGCTACGAATGGAAACAAAGTTGATATAAAAAATATATTTTCGCGAAAATTATCTTTACTTTCGTCATATTTTGCTTAGGGTAAAATTTTTGAGTATCAAAACCTATCTCTTTACAACCCCTCCTTTTCATAACCTATCATACTTTCATCAACCACGGTCCATTTTCTGTAGGCTGTTTGTGAACCCAGTCAATGACGGATACTTCTGCTAGTAAAATATATTTTGGACTAAGTTACTGCATGTGAAGCTTATTTCCGCGCGATTTCACGGATTTCGATGAAAATAAAAATATAGGAATGTGAAATATTCGTTGATCATGATTCAATCCCGGGCAACGTCTGATCTCCCTGCTAGTATATATATATATATATATATATATATATATATATATATATATATATCAATGGTGAGACGATGCCGATATACTCGATTCCGATACAAATTACGTATTCCGTATTAAATTAAATCTCTAAATATTTAATATAATGATGCTATTTTTTCATAAAAACAAATGTTTAATGTGCAAATATTTTCTCCAAAATAAACTGTTTTCGTGAGAAATTATTTATTTTAATTGTAATGGTTGTTTTAACTCAATAAATATTCAGCATTTAATCATTTATATAAGATTTTAATTTAAACAAATAAAAAAAAATAATTAAATAAAACAATTATTTTTGGCATCGGAAAATAGGCACAAACTTTTCCGATTTCGATAACCTCATAAATACCGATGTTTCCAATTTCTGATTCCAATTAATTGTCCCAACCCTTATATATATATATATATATACATATATATATATATATATATATATATATATATATATCTGTAGAAATATATTTTCTTATAATATATATCAGTCCTTATTTAAAAAGCTCAATGTAATTACAGAGCAATATAGACAATAAATGGCAAAAAGTTATATTCCAAAATTCATGATGTTGACCATCTTATAATTTATTCCTTTAATTCAGTTGACTTAAACAATCCTTGACAATATCTGTTTCGTAGCGCAAAATGAATCACTTAATTATTATATCAATCAGTGAATCTATTATGTCCTTAAGTAGACGAAGAAGACATGACAACAATCAATCCGACAAAAGGAATTGATGTGTGATTTGACATGATGAAAATCCGAAAATTGGAAGGGAAACTGCAACTACCTTTATATTTTCCATTACGCCATATTGAATTTTTATCAAACAGTCATTAAGCCCAACTATTCGTACTAACAATTTTAATTAATTTATGAATCTTCTACCAGCATTTTCTATTTAATAATATGTAAATATATCAATACTAATTTGTGTATACATACTTATGAAAATAATATCAACAAATTATAAACTATTGTATATACGAAACTAAACTAAAAAATTTGAATTGAAAACCATACATAATTCAATTCTGTTAGCTATTATAATCAAGCTTATTAATCTTTACAATTATAATTTTTTAAATCATACAATTCAAAAACAAAAGTTATGAATGAATTTGCGTATACGCAAAAATAATAGAAATATGTCCCCAAAGATGAAATGAACATTTTTACTTGCCGACGGGTTTCTTTATGTGTTGTTCATCCAAACAAAGATTTTACTCGTTATGAACCATAATTGGTTGATTACTATTCTCTAATAATTTCAGTGTTATATGACCAGTAAGTTAAGATTTTATCGGTAAAATATTTACAGACATCTGTTTTCTTTATATAGAAAATGGTGTTCGTTATTTCTAACACTACGGTATGTTATAGAGCCTGGGCGAATCCATTTTACTATCACACCTTATTTGTTTATATTTTTATGTTTTTTATAATTGCATTCATCATCACATGGATCCAAAGATTCTAGTGTTGCCATTGGTTTCCCCGATATTTTTCTAGTCAGAATTATTTCTAGAAAGATATCAGGTATTTACGAGAAGAGCAACGTGAAGGTTGCCAACATCATTGATTTTTGTGGAAGGAACCGGATTCGAACTTGCGACACTCAGGATATCAGTCTGTGTAATTAACTACTGAACCACAGTCACCCCCCTTTATAGTTCAATTAAAATATACAAACACTAGCAGGCCGCTCGGCATTGCCCTGTCGTAAAATACACATAAATATTATATTTTAATTCAAGCGAAGTTATTATGATTGAGTCAATTCTCTATTGATTATTATCCAGTAATAATTTCAAAAGTAATAAACAAATATAATTTGAGTAGCATTTGTAAGTTATTGTTTCTGCAGGGAACTCCATATCTCCACTATTTTTTGTCACAAGCATGTCAATCACTAATCTATTCAAAAGATACAATCTAGATATTCATTTATGAATAATGAAAAGAAAATCATTTCATGCAGAGGGATGATCTAAAAATGCTGGCAAAACAGGCGACAAAGTCGGGTGATTCAGTTGATCAGTGGTACCCGTCATAGAGCGGATATTCTTTTAGCATATATATATATATATATATATATATATATATATATATATATATATATATATATATATATATATATATATATATATATGTTGTTCGTTTTGGTTTTGGCGATATGTTTTGAATGAATTCAATTTTTACCTAAATGCGAGCTGGGAATAATTTTCCCTTGAACCAATTTGGTACCCCCACATGGGGAGCGGTATATATATTATTTTTCAAATGTAATTATCCACTGACACGTGTTTCGTCGTCTACGACTCATCAGAGTAGCTGAATATAGCGATATATATATATATATATATATATATATATATATATATGTTTTATTTTTTTTATTACCGTTTTATCTGTTTGGTTACATACGTTTCGGATGTTGGACCGTGTTTACGATCTAACAGCCTCGTCAGACCTTACAGAAACTGACGAGGCTGCTAGATCGTAAACACGGTCCAACATCCGAAACATATGTAACCAAACAGATAAAACGGTAATAAAAAAAAAACATATTTGCTCTTCAATAGTATTGAGCAGTCTCTTCAGGCTTTTACTAATTACCAGTTTTACCATATATATATATATATATATATATATATATATATATATATATATATATATATATATATATGTATATATATATACATACATATATATATATATATAAAATAGGGTGTCTCAAAAATGTACTCACATTTTAACCCTTGCTAAGATGCTGTCTTTTTTGTGTTGCAGGTGTGAGGCGTGAACCGCAGCATGGCAGGAAATCTACTTAGCTTGGAAGAGAGGAAATTTGTCCTGAAATGTTATTGGAAGACAGAAAACGCCATTGAAGTGCAAAGACGATTCAGAAGGGAATTCGCAAGACCACCACCAACGCGCCAGACCATTGCTCGTATCAAAGAGAAATTTGAAGCAGATGGAACCGTCCAGAACGTCAACAAGAAACGTTCTGGACGACCTCGGACATCCACGAGCCCTGGAAAAGAAGAGAAGGTGCAAGAAACACAGAAATCACTTTAACAAACTGCTCGGGAAACCCACATCTCAAAAGATAGCGTCCATCGCATCATGAAGCGTCTGCACTGGAAATGCTACATTCCAACACTAATTCATGCTCTCAACAAAGACAATCCTGACCGGAGAGTCGAATTCTGTGAATGGTACCTGGCAAAATGTGCAGAAGATGCAGGGTTTCCACACAAAATTGTGTGGAGCGATGAGGCAAACTTTAAATAAAATGGCACCATTAATCGCCATAATTGCACGTACTGGGGTCCTATAAATCCTCATGTAACACTTGAACACCATGTAAACTTGCCAGGAGTAACAATGTGGTGTGGGATATCCGAACTGGACATCATAGGGCTACTTTTTATTAACGGAACTGTCACTGGTGAGAGATACCTTAACTTACTTCAGGAGTTTGTTGGTCCACACATTTCTGAGATGTTTGGTGATGACGGCGAGATTTACTTTCAGCAAGATGGAGCACCTCCCCACTACCATCGCGATGTACGAACTCATCTCGATGCAGCTTTTCTAGACACATGGATTGGACGAAGGGATGCCATTGAATATCCTGCACTTTCCCCGGACCTCACGCCCATGGACTTCTTTTTGTGGGGATATCTCAAAGACAAAGTTTATCACACCAAACCAAGAACAATTGATGCATTGAAAATGGAAATTGAATGTGGCAATATTCCTAATGACCTGTTTCGTGACGTTTGCGAATCCCTTGGTGCGCGTTATCAGCATTGTCTGGACAATAATGGTCATCAATTCGAACATTTGCGAACATGATTCTTTAATCACATTTATCTTCTGTATTCGAAGCTATTCCATTTCACTGTATGTTCATAAATAAAGGATATCTCGTCATTCGAAGTGTGAGTACATTTTTTGAGACACCCTGTATATATATATATATATATATATATATATATATATATATATATATATATATATATATATATATATATATATATATGACTACGTAGAGCTAGGTAGTAAGTTATAAAAATATATTTGGCAATTAAGCTACACAGAATATTCCGCGTTTCATCCACGCTCGGATTCGTCATTATTATTCATAAGCCTGATGAATCTGAGCGAGGATGAAACGCGGAATATTCTGTGTAGCTTAATTGCCATGTATATTTTTATAACATACTATATATATATATATATATATATATATATATATATATACACACACACACACACACACACACACACACGACATAATCATGTTGACATGTTTCTGTTAGATCACCGAAGTACAGCGACGTTGAGCTTGGTCAGTGCAAATACCAGGTATTCTATGTGATCCGAAGTCTGGAGAGGGATCGGTGCCGCCACGCACTTCTTGTCCAAGACATGCTACATAAAAGAATGCAGCACCCCCACGGCTACGCAGGGTTAAAAAACACATACACACGCGCGCAAACATATATTCATCTGAGAATAAAGCAAATATCTGTCTGTTTGTCTGTCTGTTTCTCTATCTCTCATATATATATATATATATATATATATATATATATATATATATATATATATATTCATGAGAAAGTTAAGCAAACAGAGGAATTCAACTATTTTCCCAGAAGGGAGAGACGTTTCGGTTTTTTGTTTTCTGTCGCGTTGAGTTTGGTTATAAGTTTGTGTTTTTGTGATTATATCTTTTTAAAACGCTTTGTGGAATTGTTTGGAATGACACCCGTCGTTAGTTAAAAAAGACAGAAGCAAAAAACAAGACTTTTTTCTCTCTTAAAACAAAACATAGAAAGGAATTCTATTTTTCTCTTTCCCTATTTTCTTTCTCTCTCTCGAAAGAAATATTAGGAAATACGAGATCTCGATCGGTTGTGTGAAGTGTTTATGTTTTCATGTCGAGCAGAGACGAAACCCATTTGGCTCCTCACTGTTTCGAATCTTTCTCTTCGCTTCCTTTTATTTTTTGAACTTTTGTTTTATTAAAAGTAAAAGCCGACCCACAAGGGCGTCTATGAAGGGCCCCATTGCACCCATTACCGACAAACCCATTAACGGACGATTGGGGAAGACTTTTGCACCTGGAGTTGGCTGATGGGATGTACACAAATAAAAGATATTTTTCTCGTTTGGTCGCACACTTGCGTTCGCCTCAACCCACCGCTCGCCAACACCGTTGTCGGACTCCCTCGCACACTCGCGCGCGCGCGCGCACACACACACACACACACACACACACACACACACACACACACACACACACACACTCGCTAACATATATATGCTCGTACACTATCTTTTTATACCACCTTTTCTCTCTCTTTCTTACCTTCTTTTTCTTTTCTCTCTTTCTTTTTCACTCTCCATATATCTATACTGTTAGGTAAATATATCTTTTCTAATAAAACTGCATTCCTGTTTCTCAGTATACATCATATATAACGTCATAGCAGGATATATATTATTGTAGATTTTCTATAACGTCATATATGACATCATAGTAGATGATGTAATAGCAGATGCCGTCGTATGTGATGACGTCAAATGTGACGTCATATTTAGATAAAAGGAGGGGGGAAATGAAATTAAATATTTCCGGCAACGCCAGGTAAGATATCTAGTAATATATTCTTGGAGGTGCCCGCCTGTGGAACTCCCTTCCGTTTGCCTGTTTCCCACCTGGCTGCAGCTTGGATGTCTTCGGGTCCAACGTGAGCGGG
Source organism: Euprymna scolopes (assembly GCF_053919585.1). NCBI lineage: Eukaryota > Metazoa > Mollusca > Cephalopoda > Sepiida > Sepiolidae > Euprymna > Euprymna scolopes. Next base: position 192,836,057 of record NC_136484.1, on the reverse strand, counting down.
TTCCTGATGGATCACCCCCTTGGGTGGGGCACTTTATCAGATCACCAGTGCTGACGGTTGCTGCGATGCTGTTCCGTTGATTACAGTACACGCAATAACCCTTATCCCCGAGTGGCTTCCGCGCCTTGATAAGTTGTGACCCTCTCTCTCTCTCTCTCTCTCTCTCTCTATATATATATATATATATATATATATATATATATATATATAGTAATTTATAAAATATATATGCCGATTAAGCTACACTGAATATTCCGCGTTTCATCCACTCTAGGACTCTGAAGAGTGGATGAAACGCAGAATATTCAGTGTAGCTTAATAGCCATATACATTTTATAAATTACTAACTAGCTCTACCTACGTATTGAGCACTTTTGAAGTAAATACTTAAAGTTTACGCATAAATCTATACTTTCGTATATTAATTTTATGTGAGTAAATTAAGTATATATATATATATATATATATATATATATATATATATATATATATATATAATATGTTAAACTAATGAAAAGATTATGAATATATTTGTCCACTCAAAATACCCCCAACTCTATTTCCTAAACCAATGAACAAATCATCTTAATCTACAAAAATCCAATAATATACGCACTTTATAATTTTTGTAAATGTTAACATTTAGGGCGTTAATATACGTCAAGTTTTGAAAATTTCTATCTAATTTTATGAACAGATAATAATCAATTTAGGGATATATATTCTCGACCAAACGGTAAGTGATATGGGCATATTATTTATTTGTAAAATATACCATTTAGGATGTGTTCCTACCCAAACTTGTGACTGCAAAAACATTTGAACTATCTTAATTATGAAAGATTTTATGGAGAAAACAATCGCGTCACCTAAAATTTAAGTTGCATTTTTTCAAAATATAAATAGCGCGCAGGTCAGTAACATGGATGTGCTCGGTAAAATCCTATTGAACTAATCAGGAATTGTTTCTAAAATAAACAAACAAAAATAACTTTACTTCCGAGGGTCTTGCGACCAAAACCGTAAAATAGACCACAACATTTAAAAGGAATTGGTTCTAGTCCACTTACTGATCCGCGCTATTTTTAAAATCGTATTTCCAAGTTTAATTAAAGTTTTATGATATGTGTTTTTTATTCAATTGTAAGGTTAAAGTATAGAATAGTTACAAAACACCCCCTCCCCATGTTAAGAATGGCTTTTTAAATAATAACGTTATTATTTAGCACGGATCAATAAGTGCACTAGTACCGTAATATTTTATATTAACTTTAGTCAAAATCGAAATGTCTTTTATCGGATTTTTTTTAATTATAGATTTTCGATACTTATAAGAGGTATTCTGATCAAAAACCTATATAAGAACACTCCCAGATATATCAAGTATCTTCATGTGGAATTTCCACCCTGCCAAAAATCAGCCCAAACGTTTCCGAGTCCATAAGGACTATCTCTCTCTTTCTCACACACACATACACGCATACACACACAAATATTCTATAATAATAGATTATCTATTTTATTCACTTTCTTTTATTTTTCTTACCTGTTTTTCATCTTTATTTCATATTCGTTGTTTTTATTATGTATTTCGTAACACTGTTAATATGAATCATCTTTAGCATTATTATTATTATTATTATTATTGTTATTATTATTATTATTATTATTACTACTATTATTATTATTACTATTATTATTATTGTTTTTGTTGTTATTGTTGTTATTATTATTATTGTTATAATTATTATTATTATTATTATTATTGTTATTATTATTGCTATTATTATTACTATTATTACTATTATTATTATTATTACTACTATTATTATTACTATTATTATTATTATTATTGTTGTTATTGTTGTTATTATTATTGTTATTATTATTATTGTTATTATTATTATTATTATTGTTATTGTTATTATTATTATTATTGTTATTATTATTGTTATTATTATTGCTATTATTATTATTATTACTATTATTATTATTATTGTTATTATTATTATTATTACTATTATTATTATTGTTGTTGTTATTATTATTACTATTATTATTACTATTATTATTATTGTTATTATTATTGTTGTTGTTATTGTTGTTATTATTATTGTTATTATTATTGCTATTATTATTACTATTATTATTATTACTATTATTATTGTTGTTGTTGTTATTATTATTACTATTATTACTACTATTATTATTATTGTTATTATTATTGTTATTATTATTATTGTTATTATTATTTTATTGTTGTTATTATTATTCTTATTATTGTTATTATTATTATTGTTATTACTATTATTATTAATATTTAATATTATTATTGTTATTATTATTATTGTTATTGTTAATATTATTATTTTTATTATTATTATTGTTGTTATTCTTAATCTTATTATTGTTATTATTATTGTTATTATTAATATTATTATTGTTATTATTATTATTATTATTATTATTATTATTATTATTTCACCTACTTTCAGTGATTGCAAGAGAAGAAATTGAATGGATGGTTAGGAATGAAATGAATAACGAAAGTAAAATTGATGAAACTAGCTCTGATGAAAGAAATGAGAGAGTGGAAGTGCAGAAGGGAAATGTCAGTGATGATGGGAGGCGGGCAACTGAGGAGGTATGGAATTCTATGGTTAGGGGAAGTAATGTGAAAGAGTTTGAAGGATCTAAGTCAGATGAGATCATTGACTCTGAGACAATAGAACCAGTGAAAGGAGCAAATGTATGGAGAAGTGGTGATGAATTTTGAACTTTGACGTCCGTAGAAAAATAAGTACTTCAGAAGGTAAGAGAGGTTCTTCTCAGAGACGATATCATAGAGATTCCAAGTATAAAGAGTAGTGATAGGCGGAAGGTGAAAAACGAGGTAAAAATAATTCAAGGAGTAATTCACAACATCATAAGAAAGAACATATCGATTACGGAACTTTACAGGCTTCTGTATGCAGCGTCACACGTTATTGCGAATCATCTTGGCTTATTACAGAAGAAAAAGGGAGAAAGGGAGGATAGAAGGCCACATTAACAGAGGGGGCTTGAAGAAAGTATAAAACGGTTGAGGAAAGACATTGGTAGAATCGAAGAAATAAGGATTAAAACTAGGACAAAAAGCCAAGGACGAGCTTGAAAGGATGTATAGATTGCTGGAAAAGGGAACGATGAACGTTCTAACAATGTTGAAAGATAAGGTCCACACTGGTCGTATGAAAATTAGGAACTTTGTCGGAAAAAGTGTTGCATTTCGGCAGAACAGCCTTTTCCGGAACAATCAGTCTCAGCCGTATAAAGAATTAAATGGTAGTAAACAGGCGGGAAATAACAACACTCCAAATGCAAAAGATGCAAGGAAGTTCTGGAGTGAGATTTGGTCTGTCGAAGGGCGATATAACGAGAAGGCTAGCTGGTTGGGAGAGGTCAGAGAAAGGCTATCAGAAATGCAGCAGATGAAGAATGTTGAGATAACCATCGATGACGTTAAGGCTAGCATACGAAGAATGACAAACTGGAAGGCACCTGGTCAAGATGGAGTGATGGGCTTCTGGTTTAAACAGTTTCCATGCTGCTGATCTGCAAAGCGTTGTAGAGTCGGGAGATGTCCCTGATTGGCTTGTGAAGGGAAGAACAACACTGATTAGGAAAGATCCTGCAAAAGGAACAGATGCCAATAATTATAGACCAATTACATGTCTGCCATTGATGTGGAAACTGTTGACTGGAATCTTTGCGGAGATAATTTATGACCATCTAGAGAGTAATGGTGTTTTTCCTGACGAACAAAAGGGGTGCAGGAAGGCTCGAGAGGTACTAAAGAACAACTACTAATTGATAAAGCAATAATGCAGGATGCGAAGAAGAAGAGGAATCTGAGCGTAGCATGGATCGATTACAGAAAGGCTTATGACATTGTTCCTCATTCATGGATACGTGAAACACTATTGATGATGAAGGTTGCTTAGAATGTGATAGGACTTTTGGAAACAGGTATGGCTCAATGGAGAACGGTGCTGACAGCAACAGAGAGGAGATGAGGCACGCTGGCATTAAACGTGGGATATTTCAAGGAGATTCACCACTTCTTTTTGTAATGATAATGATGCCACTGAACATCCTCTTGAAGAGAGAAAAACTGGGGTATAACGTTGGATCTGATGACAGACGCCTCAACCATCTTCTGTTTATGGATGATTTGAAAATATTCGGTAGAAATGAAAAGGAAATGGAGAGACTGGTAGAACTTGTGGGGACATACTCAGAAGACATTGGGATGGAGTTTGGGATCAGTAAATGTGCGGTGCTGGTGATGAAAAGAGGAGTAAAGATTCATTCGAATGGAATAGTGCTACCAAATGGAGAAATCATGAAAGAAATAGAAGATACAGGATATAAGTACTTAGGAGTGCTGGAGGGTGTAGGCATCATGAACAGAGAAATCAAGGAAAAAGTCAGGAAGGAGTATCTTAGAAGAGTGAAACTAATTGCAAAGTTGAAACTGTATGCAGGAAACCTAATGAAAGCAGTAAATGCATGGCCAGTAGTGTTTTGAGATACAGTGCGTGAATTTTAGAAGTCTGAAAAGGATTTACATGCCATGGATATCAAAACAAGAAAGGTTTTAGTAATGTTCGGTATATTTCACATTCGAAGTAGCGTAGCAAGGCTGTATCAAAAGAGGAAAGATAGTGGGAGAGGATTGAAAAGTGTAAAAGATTGTGTTAGAACCGAGGAGATGTCGTTGAAGGAGCATGTGGTTCGAAGTGGGGAGTGGATGCTTAAGGTTGTGGCCAATGACGTGGAGGTATGTGAGACCAAGGCTGATTATGTGAAACGTATGGATAGAGAAAGGGCAAAGGAACTGGCTAGGAAGAAAATGCATGGAAGGTTCTTCCAGGATATAGCAGAAGTGGCTGATGAAAGATCATGGCAATGGCTTAGAGCTGGGTATCTGGCTAAGAGTACTGAAGCTTTTGTTTGTACAGCACAAGAGAAGGCATTAGGAACACAATTGTTAAAAAAAAGTTGTTCTAGGAGAGGAAGTTGCTGCAGAATGCTGGATTTGTGGTAAGACCTCAGAGTCAATTGCGCACCTTGCAGCAGAGTGTAGTGGACTGGCACAGAGAGAGTACCGCAAAAGACACTATCGCATGGGACTCCAGATATATTGGGTGGTGTGTAAGAGGGTTGGGGTGAAGTGTGCTGGAAAATGGTTTGAGGAGGTTCCTGATGAAGTGAGAACAAGTGAGGATGGCAAAGTAGAGGTATGGTGGGACAAAAGTGTCATAACGACCAAGTAATTGGAACATAATCCTCCGGATTTGGTCGTCATTGACAGGGTCTCAAAAATCTGGCAAATTCTCGACTTCTCGGTACCCTGGGACAGGAATGTGAAAGAGAAGGAGAATGAGAAGTGGAGCAATTATGCTCCATTGGCCTTAGAGATAAGGTGTATACACGGGGTTAAAACACAAATAATCCCGGTCGTAGTTGGTACACTAGGAGTAGTATGAAGTCGTCAG